>NC_083224.1:15241325-15328825 GCF_032191835.1 Heteronotia binoei
ACCCTTTTTAGTTGGAGATGCCGGGGATTGAACCTGGGACCTTCTGCTTACCAAGCAGATGCTCTACCACTGAGCCACCGTCCCTCCCCTGCTCTCCAGGGTCTCAAGCTGAGGTTTTTCACACCTACTTGCCTGGACCCTGTTTAATTGGAGATGCCGGGGATTGAACCTGGAACCTTCTGCTTCCCAAGCAGATGCTCTGCCACTGAGCCACCGTTCCTCCCCAATGTTATCAGGCATGCCAGAAGTTAGCCTTGCCTAAGATGTCAGACAGTCTAGGGCCGGCACTGCACAGGTGGGTAGAACAATGGAACCCAGAAGCAAGTATTTTTTTGGAGGGAGGGGGGAGTAAGAAAGAAAGAACGTGATAAAATTTAGAGGTTCTGGAGCTCCGCTCCTTGAGCTCCTGCCCAAAATGAGGCCTGATAAGACATAATCAATTAATTTACACCAAAAATGCTTCTAAAATACCAGTGAGGTTGTCTGGGGTTTGCATTCGCACCCAAGGAAATTGCTGAGCAGTCAGGTTAGAACGGATAAAAGGAAGTCCTTCTTCACCCAAACGGTGATTAATACATAGAATTCACGGCCACAGGAGGTAGTGGTGGCTACAGGTATAGCCAGCTTCAAGAGAGGATTGGATAAACATCTGGAGCAGAGGTCCATCAGTGGCTATTAGCCACAGCGTATTGTTGGAACTCTCTGTCTGGGGCAGGTGATGCTCTGTATTATTGGTGTTTGGGAGGGGCAACAGAGGGGGGGCTTCTAGTGTCCTGGCCCCACTGATGGACCTCCTGATGGCACCTGGATTTTTTGGCCACCGTGTGACACAGATTGTTGGGCTGGATGGGCCATTGGCCTGACCCAACATGGCTTCTCTTATGTTCTTATATCTCGGGCAGTGATGTTCTGTATTATTGGTGCTTGGGGGGGCACAGTGGGAGGGCTTCTAGTGTCCTAGCCCCACTGATGGACCTCATGATGGCACCTGTTTTTTTCGGCCACTGTGTAACACAGAGTGTTGGACTGGATGGGCCATTGGCCTGACCCAACATGGCTTCTCTTATGTTCTTATATCTTGGGCAGTGATGCTCTGTATTATTGGTGCTTGGGGGGGGCACAGTAGGGGGCTTCTAGTGTCTTGGCCCCACTGATGGACCTCATGATGGTACCTGGTTTTTTTTTGGCCACTGTGTAACACAGAGTGTTGGACTGGATGGGCCATTGACCTGATCCAACATGGCTTCTCTTATGTTCTTATGATAGAATGGGATTCTGCTTGTTGTGCCTTGTTGGGAAAATGCACGCAAAACCCTTGAGGTTTTTCAGAACGTGCCCTGCTCCTTAACTAACAATCAGGGAGCTAGGAAATGCTTTTGACAGGCAGCTCTGATAGGGAGGGAATGTTTGTGCTGTCGGGAACGAAGCAGATTCCCTATGGGCAGCGAGAGTGCAATTAGCATTCTCGCTCAGCTCCTTCAGCAAGCAAAGAAGGGAGGGAAAACAGAGTGTACATTTCTGATTTGCTCTTTGGTGGGTGGAGGGAGGAAAGATTTAGAATGTCTTGTCACCAGTGATTGATGCTGGAAGGAACTCTCTGCCGATTCCTTCCCCCCTTCTGTTCCTGCACATTTATTGCCGCATTCTGAACAACCAGAAGATTGGAGAAGATGATTGTCAGAGAAAGGGAAGACACAGTGTTGGCCGCTCGGACTGTGCAAGCTGATTTGCAATTAAACCAATTGCCCAGGTGAAGGGTGACAGGGATTTAGATCTGTCTTACAAAGCTCAGAACAACACCTTTAGGAGGCTGCATGGAGAAAAAAATGGTCATGATAACTTTGGATCCAGGCTAAGATGAGGAAATGTTTACTGTTTTCCGAGCAGGGCGTTAGTGTTTCACGATTTGGATCTGTGTCATTTTCAGAGTTTGGGACCATTTTTTTTCAATGGGGAATGGATAGGATAAAAATAATGGCACCAAATTTACACACAGCAAGGGTGGCTTCCACGAGGTTACCAGGTGCTGGGTGGGAGTTCTACGGGAGCCTCAATCAGCCTGCTTCCTGGGTGGCAGCAACTCTGCTAGAACTCAGGGCTGAGAGAGCTGAAGCATCGGCATGCCTCATGTTTTCGCTCTGAAAGTGCTTTCCGGAGCCTACTTCAAACCCTTGAGATGGGAGGGGAAGAGCTTGGAGGAGATTGCCCGTCAGAGGCGGCGGCTGAGAGGTGATATGATCACCATCTTCAAGTACTTGAAGGGCTGTCCTATAAAGGATGGTGTGGAATTGTTTTCTGTGGCCCCGGAAGGTAGGACCAGAACCAACAATGGGTTGAAATTAAATCAGAAGAGTTTCCGGCTCAACATTAGGAAGAACTTTCTGACCGTTAGAGCGGTTCCTCAGTGCAACAGGCTTCCTCCTCGGGAAGTGGTGGGCTCTCCTTCCTTGGAGGTTTTTAAACAGAGACTAGATGGCCATCTGACAGCAATGAAGATCCTGTGAATTTAGAGGGAGGTGTTTGTGAGTTTCCTGCATTGTGTAGGGGGTTGGACTAGATGACCCTAGAGGTCCCTTCCAACTCTATGATTCTATGAACAGCCAGCACTGGTGCCTGGAATGTGGAGAGAGTGATTGATGGGTCAGCTGCTGGTTGTTCAGCTGAGGGGCTGGTTGGCAACTCTTCCTGGTTTCTTAACCCTTCCAGCTCCCTCTCGTCAGGGCTCATGACACTGGCAAAGCAAGCTCTCCCTTCCCCCCTCCTTCCTCCCCAAGGGAGGAGCCTCAACCAATGGAGAAAATAGAGATTGTGCTGTGTAGCAAAAGGAAGCAAGAGAGAGGGAGAAGGAAGCAGATGACAGCCAGTTGCTCGGGGGGGGGGGGCTGATCGGAACCCTTTGGGGGCCAGATTTGGCCCCTGGGCCATATGTTTGACACCCCTGCCCTTCAGGATCACCATGAGTCAACTGTGACCTGGTGGCACTTCCCTCCACCACTTTAATCAAGGGAGCAGAAGGACAGCTACTTCTCTTCTCTGCAAGAGGGCGAGTCAATGGAGAACATCAGTGGCTTAGTCCTCTTTGAAGTGTCATTGTGAGCGCTGGAGAAATGAAGTGCTTTGCCATGGAAATGGACATGGGATTTAGCGGTCGCTCTTTGAAAGGTAAGTGTGAAATGTTTCACAAAGAGCGTCGACACTCCACTCCTGGTGCATGGTTGGCAACCCTGAATCAGTCCCCTCCTGAAACCCATATGCGGCTCATCAGAACTGAAATGGGTTCAGGAGCCTTTGGAATCTCCAATGCTTTCCCCAGTATCTCAATCACTTGAGATACAGTTGCGGTGGGGCTTCCACGGGGGACTTTAGTGGAGAGATGGCGGCTCCCCCAGGTAGCGGTTCAAGTCGCAGATGAACAGCTTCAACATTTGATCATGTATCAAGCATGGTGTAGTGTTCAGTAGAACCCCGTGGCGCAGAGCGGTAAAGCCACAGTACTGCAGTCAAACTCTGTGCTCACAACCTGAATTCGATCCCGGCGGAAGCTGGGTTTAGGTAGCCGGCTCCAGGTTGACTCAGCCTTCCATCCTTCCGAGGTCAGTCAAAGGAGTACCCAGCTTGCTGGAGGGGGGAAGTGTAGATGACTGGGGAAGGCAAGGACAAACCACCCCGTAAAAAAAAAAGAAGAAGTCTGCCGTGAAAACGTCACGATGCGAAGTCACCCCAGAGTCGAAAACAACTGGTGCTTGCACAGGGGCCTGCCTTCACCTTTCTTTTAATGTAGTGTTCAAAGCGTCAGGAACGGAACTGGGATGCCTGGGTTTGAATCCCTGCTCTGCCATGAAAGCTACAGCAACCAAAAGAGTAACGTGGAAAGGAGAAGCAGGAACGGAGCCCAAAGGCATCCACGAAAAACCAGCCTGATATATCAAAATAGAAGTGCAGTCAAAATTTCAACCGAACCAAAGTCCTTTCTTTATCACAGAAATTCACATTCTTTAAAGTAGAGGTCCGGGAGAGAAACTGGCCAAGTTGTGAATAAAGAGTCCAAGGCTCCAAAACTTCTTTCTGCAAATGCCGGTGTAGGGACAATTAGCAGCACAGCGTTAGATCGCAACAGGGAGGTGCATATTGCCCTGTTTCACATGAGGCTTTTGCAAGCTTCAACAATCCATTGAATCATTCATACATGGCAAAAAACTCAACAATTCTGCAGATTACAAACTGGAATTTGCTGAAAGAAATTTTGGAGCCTTGGACTCTTTATTCACGACTTGGCCAGTTTCTCTCCCGGACCTCTACTTCAAAGAATGTGAACTTCTGTGATAAAGAAAGGACTTTGGTTCAGTTGAAAATTTGATTGCACTTCTATTTTGATAAATTGGACTATTTTTTCACATTTGGGGCTGGTTTTTCGTGGATGCCTTTGGGCTCTGTTCCTGCTTATTTATTTTTATTTATTTAGAATTTATATCCCGCCCTTCCCACAAGTGGCTCAGATGCCCCTGCTTCTGCCATGGAAGCTAGTTGGGTGAACCTTGGGACAGTCACACAGCCTCGGCTTAACTTACCTCACATGGTTGTTGTGAGGATAAAAATGGAGATGGTTATTATGTTGATTTACATCCTGACTTTATCGCCCTATGGGGACCTCAACTAACTTATGCCATTCTCCCCTTCTCCATTAGGACATACAGCTTTGAGTGTAACTTCTGTAGCTTTGACTCTGCATTACTTTAGCTTTGATTCTGCATTACTGGAGAAAATCAGGTCCTAATTGAAGAGTAATTAATTAATTTAGAGCAATTAGACAACTTCAAGAGGGAATTGGATAAACATATGGAGCAGAGGTCCATGAGTGGCTATTAGCCACAAGCTGTAGACGGAATACTCTGCCGGGGACAGTGATGCTCTGTATTCTTGGTGCTTGGAGGGGGGCAAGAGTAAGAGGCCTTGTGGAGTTCTTGCCCCACTGCTGGACCTTCTGGTGGCCTCTGGGGTTTGACCACTGTGTGACACGGAGTGTTGGACTGGATGGGCCATGGGCCTGATCCAACATGGCTTCTGAGCCTGCTCCGGCGGGGAGGGTGGGATACAAATAAAATTATCTATCTATCTATCTATCTATCTATCTATCTATCTATCTATCTATCTATCTATCTATCTATCTATCTATCTATCTATCTATCTATCTATCTATCTATCTTCTATCTATCATCTATCTATCTATCTTGTGTTCTTATGTCTGGGGCAGTGATGCTCTGTATTCTTGGTGCTTGGAGGGGGGCAAGAGTAAGAGGGCTTGTGGAGTTCTGTATTCTTGGTGCTTGGAGGGGGGTGAGAGTAAGAGGGCTTGTGGAGTTCTTGCCCCACTGCTGGACCTTCTGGTGGCCCCTGGGGTTTAGCCACTGTGTGACACAGAGAGTTGGACTGGATGGGCCATTGGCTTGATCCAACATGGCTTCTCTTATGTTCTTATGTGACACAGAGTGTTGGACTGGAGGGGCCATTGGCCTGATCCAACATGGCTTCTCTTATGTTCTTATGTGACTCAGAGTGTTGGACTGGATGGGCCACTGGCCTGATCCAACATGGCTTCTCTTACGTTCCCACAGTACAAGAACTTGTGGTCACTCAATGAAATTCATGAGCAGTAGACTTACAACAGATAAAAGGAAGTACTTTTTCATCCAAAAGTAATTAACATGTGGAATTCACTGCCACAGGAAGCAGCAGCAGCTACAATAAAACACAGCTTCAAGAGGGGATTGCATAAACCTATGGAGCAGAAGTCCATCGATGGCTACTAGCCATAAGGTAGAGACAGAACTCTCTGTATGGGGCAATGATGCTGTTTTCTTGGTGCTTGGGGACAAAAGTGGAAGGACTTCTGGCCCCACTGGTGGACCTCTTGATGGCACCTGGGTTTTGACCATTGTATGATACAGTGTGTTGGACTGGATGGGCCACTGACTTGATTCAACATAGTCTCTCTTATGTTCTTAAGCCATAGTTCTGAAAACATAGAATCACAGAATCATAGAGTTGGAAGGGACCTCCAAAGTCATCTAGTTCAACACCTAACACAATACAAGAAATTCACGAATTCCTCCCGCTAAGTTCACAGGATCTTCATTGCTGTCACATGGCCATCTAGCCTCTGTTTAAAAACTTCCAAGGAAGGAGAGCCCACCACCTCCTGAGGAAGCCTGTTCCACTGAGGAACTGCTCTAACAGTCAGGAAGTTCTTCCTAATGTTGAGCTGGAAACTCTTTTGATTTTATTTCAACCCATTGGTTCTGGTCCTGCCTTCTGAGGCCACAGAAAACAATTTCACACCACCCTCTATAGGACAGCCCTTCAAGTACGAGAAGATGGTGATCCTATCACCTCTCAGCCTCCTCTTCGCCTGGCTAAACACACCCCGCTCCTTCAACCTTTCTTCATAGGAGTTAGTTTCCAGACCCCGCACTATCTTCGTCACCCTTCTATGGACCCGTTCCAGATTGTCTATATTCAAGCTGTTTGTGGTGGTTTCTGTTGATGTCTCTAGCTTCCACAGGATCTGTTCTTTATAATCCTGAACCTCCCTCATCTTTATCCATATCTAACTGGCATAATAAAATTTAGGAATTGTGTGTGCTCAAAAAAATTTCAGACTCCTTAAAACAACAAAACTCAGACTCTTACGAATCATCTTTTCTGACTGTATGGCTCCCTTATCTTGACTATTTAGCTTCAGCCTCCATGTAAGCAATATTCATCACAATTGGAAGTAATTAATGCTTTTTATTAAGTGGCTACTTATTTTTTTGCGTTTATATTCTTCCCAGTTATGTATTATTTTAAGCTAAAGTTTTATATGATATCTTTCTTTATTTGTACTGTTTTGGTGCTCAATAAAGCCTGATTTTTTTTAAAAAAAACCCCACACCTATTCTAACTAACTGGATGGCTTTGGATTGTAGTAGGCCACCTGCTTAGTTCAGTTCTGAAGGAAAGCCGTGATGCTGTTCCTCCTGATGCATGCAGAGAAGGAAGAAGAAAGAGGAGGAGAACAAACAGGAAGGGAGTTCCCTGAGATTACATTCTATTGGTTGGAGAGGGTGAGTGAAAGCAGAACAGATAGGAAGGAGACTGATATGGACCTAGCTATCTGTTTTGCTGTACGGTGTTTGTAGTCTTGGAGGACTGAGCAAGAGCCATTGCAGTCTGTTCTTCTAACATCCTGAAGCTCAGCCATTTTGCCAGGTGCAGGTTCAGGGGGTTCAGGAGTATATAGAAAGGACCCTGCGCCAGCTAAGGACATGAAACTCAGACGGCAGATAGAAGTGCCGATAGAAAGGTGTGAAATGCTGCCATTGGGATGAGGCATGAATCAAAATAGTGAACGTCAATACATCCCTTTCAGGTCTTGCCTTAGTACTTGTCCCCTGCTGGGGGTCTCAAGGAGCTGGAGTAGTAGTAAAAAGAGTCAGTTTGGTGTAGTGGTTAAGTGTTAAGTGGTTAAGTGTAGTGGTTAAGTGGTTCTCTTATCTGGGAGAACCAAGTTTGATTCCCCACTCCTCCATATGCTGGAATGGCCTTGGGGCAGCCATAGCTCTCACAGAGAGCCAGAGATTCCCTGTAAGTTTGGTGTCTTTAGCATGCCAAGGTGGGGGGGCTGGCTCACGAACCTCATAAACTAAACCAGTTCACGAGACGGCTAAAAAATTCGTGATGGTCCATGGTTCGTGAATGGGGCACCTCACGAAACGCAAACTGAACCAAACCACATTTTCCCAGTTTGTGTGCCCATTCCCCGGTTTCTTTTTTTTTCATGACCTTGGTCAGTGTTACTCACAAGTTGCAACGGCGCCGTGATCCAGCGTGCCTCAATGAAGCAGCCTCCCCCTTTCCTAGCAGAGTGGGGGGTTTGACGCCATCCCTTCTGCACCTTGTAATACTTGGCTTTCCAGCTCTGAGCCAGGAGATACCTGGAGATTTTGAGAGGGGGTGGGGCTTGGACCTCAGCAGGGTACCGTGCCTTACAGCCCACCTCCAAAGCATCCGTTTCCTCCAGGGGAACTGATCTGTGTCATCCAGAGACCCCCTGTGATTCCAGGAGCTTCACAGGCTCCACCAGGTGGTTGGGAAACCTACTTAATAGCAGGACACCAGGGTTTTTTTTGGGGGGGGGGGGTTTGTAGCAGGAATTCCTCTGCCTATTAGGCCACACACCCCTGTGAGCCAGTTTGGTGTAGTGGTTAAGTGTGCGGACTCTTATCTGGGAGAACCGGGTTTGATTCCCCACTCCTCCACTTGCACCTGCTGGAATGGCCTCGGGTCAGCCATAGCTCTGGCAGATGTTGTCCTTGAAAGGGCAGCTGCTGTGAGAGCCCTCTCCAGCCCCACCCACCTCACAGGGTGTCTGTTGTGGGGGAGGAAGGGAAAGGAGATTGTGAGCCACTCTGAGACTCTTCGGAGTGGAGAGCGGGATATAAATCCAATATCTTCTCCTTCTTCTTCTTCTTCTTCTTCTAATGTAGTCAGCTCTCCAAGAACTTACATGGCTCTTCTTACAGGGCCTATTGTAAGCTCCAGGAGGATTGGCTACATCAGGGAGGGTGTGGCCTAATATGCAAAGGAATTCCTGCTCCAGAAGAAGAAGAAGAAAAAGAAGAAGACATTGGATTTATATTCCACCCTCCACTCAGAATCTCGGAGTGGCTCACTATTTTCCTCCCTCACAACAAACACCCTGTGAGGCAGGTGGGGCTGAGAGAGCTCTCTCAGAAAGTGCCCTTTCAGGGACAACTCCTACGAGAGCTATGGCTGACCCAAGGGCGTTCCAGAAGCTGCAAGTGGAGGAGTGGGGAATCAAACCCGGTACTCCCAGATAAGAGTCCACGCGCTTAACCCAAAAAAGCTCTGCAGGACGCCAACTAATAAAACTGGAGGTTTGACGCCTGCTAGCTGCATGAACGATCGCATTGCATGACTGATGATATGATGGATGGGGCAGCCTGAAAACTGACAGCTGCCCTCAGTTGTCTGGGAAGACAGACAAGTTTGCAGAGTCTCCAGTTCCGAAGTGATGTCTCCCTCCTCTGTCCTCTTCTTCTGCTGGAGCAACAAGACCTATTAAACCAGGGGTGTCAAACATGCGGCCCGGGGCCCCCAAGCAACTGGCTGTCATCTGCTTCCTTCTCCCCCTCTCTTGCTTCCTTCTGCATCTCAGCTCGCTTTGCCAGGCTTGCTCAATCGCACAGGAGCTACAGAGCAAAGCCTCTGTTTTCTCTATTGGCTGAAAGATCTAAATGTAACATGTGACCTACCAATCCGTGTATTTAATGACAGTTCTGCTGCTGAGCAATTAGCTGAAAATTTATGTGCCAGAGGAAGGAGTAAACGGATCTTCATTAGATATTACAATGTAAAAGAGTCAGTTATTCGGGGAATTGTGATATTGGAAAAATGTGCCACGGAGGACAACATCGCTGATCTGTTTACTAAATGTCTGTATAATGAAAGACATGCAAAACTGGCTGAATTATTAGGCATGCGTTCACTAGCAGTCTAAGGAGGTGTGTTAGTATTATGTAGCCTGCTGTGAAGCAGGCTAGATCAAGAACTGTCAAAGTGACAGCTAATCACATGACAAGAGTCACAGGACTAATTAACCTGGAATGACGCCAGGACTGGTAATATCTGGATCTGTTCAGAGGAGTCAGCAGGAGTCGGCAGTTTAGCTGATTGGTGGGCTGTCCTATATAAGCAGCAGAGTGCCAGAGTGGTTTTTCTCTCTTTGTATACGGATTCCTGGCGAAGCACTTTGCTACTCTGGACTGTACTTGTAGATAACTTCACTGTAAATATCTGTATAATACACGGTTTTTTATACTACCAAACTGGTGTGTTGGCTCTTCATATCAACGTTCCTGTTGCTAAGGCAAGTTATTGCTTTGGTCAACCTGCACTCAGGGCACGCTCCTGCCGTCAGCTCCTTCCCCTCCTGGTCCCCTGGGAAGGGAGGGAAATAGCCAGAGCTTCCTTTGCTCAGTTCCCTGGATCCCATGGGAGAAATACAAAGAAAGCACCTTCACGACCAACGAGTGCTAATGTTTTAAGCATGCTTTAAGCTGCTTATTTTTTTTAACAAAACAATCTTTTGTCGTGTTTGTGTCCTTTAAAAAGTTTATATCTCTGCTACCTAATCTTAAATAGGTACACACATGGCCCGGCCCAACGTAGCCCCATTTATGTCAGATCTGGCCATCATAACTGAGACGAGTGAAATAATGAAATGAGCTGAAACAGAAGGAACCAAATATAATATCTTAGTGATTGTTAAGGTGCAAGGAGCGGAACCAGGTACAAACATTTAGTAACCATAGCACAGGTGTAGTAGCCATTGTTAAAACGCAGAAGCAGAAAAGAAATAACACGGTTGAGCAAGCCATGGCAACAGTAAAGATTAATGGCAATAGAGACTAATAAGTAGCAAGTACGCAGGCGTAATCAAGTAATAAATATTAACTGACAAACCCCACCTCGAGGAAAGGTAAATTTAAATGCACATGCAATGTATGTAACGGGAGGGGTACATGTCAAGGAGGGGGTGGAGTAGGCGTGCCGGGTAGCCTGTACCCTCTAAGTACCTCAGCCTATGGGGAAAGGAGGAGGGACTCATCGGCCAGGAGTAGAGGATAAAAGGGCATGTATGGAACTGATCAGGGAGCTCGTTGAAAAGCGACTCCCCTCTTTCTTGATATCAATAAAGTTGTATACTTTAAAGGAGACTCCCGACTGACAGCTCTTTTTCTTTGCATCTCCTGGAGGGGCCAGGGGAGGCGGACAGATTGTCTCTAACATAACAAATGAGGTTCGACACCCCTGTGTTAACCATTCTGTTCTTAGGAGAGCCAGTTTGGTGTAGTGGTTAAGTGCAAAGACTCTTATCTGGAAGAACCGGGTTTGATTCCCCACTCCTCCACTTGCACCAGCTAGCATGGCCTTGGGTCAGCCATAGCTCTGGCAGAGGTTGTCCTTGAAAGGGCAGCTGCTGTGAGAGCCCTCTCCAGCCCCACCCACCTCACAGGGTGTCTGTTGTGGGGGAGGAAGGGAAAGGAGATTGTGAGCCACTCTGAGACTCTTCAGAGTGGAGGGCGGGATATAAATCCAATGTCTTCTTTATCTTCTTCTTCTTAAGCAGCACAGGCCTCGCCTGGATTTCTGAGCAGGGGTTTTTTGCCTCTTGGGGGAAATCACTCATCCACGATGGCCGCGCTGCATCGAGTTCCAGTTTCATGTTTTTGCAGGGACCAGGGTGGAGGCAGCGATTAAAATGCAGGCAGGTCAAGACAGCTGTGATCGATACACTGCTTCCTTCTGCTCCTTCTTTGTCTGGAGCAGTCAGGCAGCTGTACAAATGTCAGGTGAACAAATGTCATATTCGTTAAGATGGGAACAGAACCGCAATCAATCTGCCCAGAAGTTGCTCTAAACATCTGTCCCGTACGGAGTTCCAATACACTGTGAGTGGTGCACTCGTGTTACCATCTGTCCAGTTTATGGGGGGAGGGGGGGAGATTTCGAATTTGTTCTCTATTTTGAATTTCTTCTATCATTGTCGCCATCTTTTAGCTGTTTTAGCCAGGGCTTTTTATGCCACAGTAACTCCTTTGCATATTAGGCCACACTTCCCAATTCAGCTAGTCATCCTGGAGTTTACAGTAGGCCCTGTAAGAAGAGCTCTGTAAACTCTTGGAGGATTGGCTACATCAGGGGTGTGTAGCCTAATTATAAAGGGGAGTTACAAAAAAATAATTGATGCCCTGATTTGAGTCTTTTATTAGGAAGTGTCCCAAATGAGGATTCACAAGGTCTGGATATACACATGAATACACCACTATACGCATGCCTTTTTTGTAGCAGGAACTGCTTTGTATATTGGGCCACACACCCCTGATGCAGCCAATCCTCCTGGAGCTTATAGGTGTTTTAGTACAGGGCCTACTGTAAGCTCTTGGAGGATTGGCTACATGAGAGGGGTGTGGCCTAATATATAAAGGGGTTCCTTATTGAGGAAGACTCAGCATGGGAGATAAAGGGAGATAAAGGAGATTTTGAGCCTCTCTGAGACTCTTCGGAGTGGAGGGCGGGATATAAATCCAATATCATCATCATCATCATCATCATCTTCTTCTTCTTCTTCTTCTTCTTCCTTTTATCCGTTTTAACCTGTCTGCTCAGCAATTTCATCAAATGCCCACGAAATTTTGCTGCTGCCTGAGTTATTGAGCTCTGTGTATCTTCCAATAAAAATTTCTGAAGTACCTCAGTTCTAAAATGTATATAAAACTCCAAGGGTTTGAATTTAGATAAAAGTGGGGTAATTAGACGCAATCTCTTCTCTTGATACAGTGGAGAAGAAGATGTGAGACCGTTTGAACTACTTTTTCTGAACGCAACAACATTGTTTCTGCATCGGTAGATGGGAGAACCTACCCGCTAATACTGCAGATGGAAAAACGTCAAGACGAGCCCTTGAGAAAGCCCATCTATGTTTCGCATGTGTTATATTCAAGAGATAAGGAGCAGATGTATAATCTGGCCATGATTTTTATCTGGAATAATTTGCAGGGAGCTGTGCTTTATCATTTTTGCAGACCAGAAAGGATTGGGGTCTGCTGCAAGTAAAAATGGGATTAGGCCCTTCGGCTTTAAGTGAACTCATTTGACTGACCTCGGAAGGATGGAAGGCTGAGTCAACCTTGAGCTGGCTACCTGAACCCAGCTTCCTCCAGGATCGAGCTCAGTTTGTGAGCAGAGCTTGGACTGCAGTACTGCAGCTTTACCACTCTGTGCCACGGGACTCCCTTGAGTCAAACTTTGTTGGTCTTAAAGGTGCCACTGGACTCAATCTATGTTTAACAATGAGGCGATGTAGCTGAAGTTCCTGCAAACGCCGTAGATTCATGACGTCAACCCAAGTGGGAACAGTCGATTCAGGAGTTCGTGAAGGATGTGTAGCTATTGCAGGAAGCAGGTCAGAGTCAACACATGAGTTTTGCTACCCTGACTTATCCACGGATGGAGTGAACAATTTGGTGACACGTTTGGTTTGTTCTGGAGCCCACACGTCCTCTCCCACCCACCAGCCGATACTCAAAAGACCACATCTCATCCCATGGCGTAAACCTCTTCAAGAGCTTTGTTTGTTTCTGTTTGAATCTGTTTCCTTGGAGCTAGAAAGCAGTAGGAAGGGCTCGCATGTCAAGAGCACTCAAGGCATTTATGCAAAATGAGATTGGGGAATTAAGTGGAAGGAAGACATGCAGCCTTCTCCAGCGGGGAAGGAGAAATTGGCTTATTATCTTGGAAGGATTGGATACCAAGTGGTAGGAGAGCAAAATGAAACTTGCTTCTGGATTGGCCATTCTAAAAACAGAAGCTGAGGGCAGGGTGATGATGCTTGGAGTTAGAAGAAGAAGACCACAGATTTATACCCCACCTTCTCTCTGAATCAGAATCTCAGAGCGGCTTACGGTGGCCAAGTCCCCCTCAGCCTCTGGCGGGGGTACCTATTGTACTATAGAGTTTTCCCAGAAATGCCTAGAGCAGCCAACGCGCGATGTCGCTGGCATGATGACATCACTCGCAGGTGATGTCATTATGCCAGTGACGTTGGGGGAGGTTCCCCCTGCCAGCCCAGTGTGGGCCGGCAGGTTGGGAACCTCCCAGGTGGGAGAACCTGCCCAGACCGGGAACTTGGCAGCTCTAGCGGCTTACAATCTCGTTTATCTTCTCCCCCCAGGACAGACACCCTGTGAGGTGGGTGGGGCTGAGAGAGCTCTGACAGAAGCTGCCCTTTCAAGGACAACTCCTATATCTTCTCCCCTCACAACAGACACCCTGTGAGGTGGGTGGGGCGGAGAGGACTCTCACAGCAGCTGCCCTTTCATTTATATATTTTATTGAATTTTGAAAATATACAAGTTAATATCAACATTAATACTCATATACAATTAATTAATCTTATGGAATCAGGTTATCAACAAGCTGAAATACTTACACACATGCAATAAAATACCTAGTAAGAATTTTGTTATATAGATGTGTGTAGACCATTTTCTGTCCAAGGAGAGAGATCAAGATGAAAACAAGATTAAAGTTAATAGGGGGAGGGACGGTGGCTTAGTGGTAGAGCATCTGCTTGGGAAGCAGAAGGTCCCAGGTTCAATCCCTGGCATCTCCAGAAAAGGGTCCAGGCAAATAGGTGTGAAAAAGCCTCAGCCTGAGACCCTGGAGAGCCGCTGCCAGTCTGAGAAGACAATACTGACTTTGATGGACTAAAGGTCTGATTCAGTATAAGGCAGCTTCATATGTTCATATGTTACGGCAATAATTCCTGCATCAAAATACAATCGATCTAATTGAACCCATATTATCATTAAACTATTAAGTAAGCATTGCTAAGAATTCTTAACTGCCTAAATAATTTTTTATGCAAACTATTACAGATTATTCCAAAAATTACTATTGAGGACAACTCCATCTTCTGGGCATTGAGCAGGGATCACTGGGGGCCTGGGGGGAAGGTAGTTATGGATTTTCTGCAATGTGCAGGGGGTTGGACTAGAAGGCCCTGGAGGTCCTTCCAACTCTCTATGATTCTATGATCTCAGTAATCCATAGAACAATCTTATAAAAGCGGTCAACGTAATGCACATGGTACGGATGGAAGTTTCTATCTGAAAGCCACCTCTTGAGGTTGTGATAAAGTAGAAATTTGAAGCAGGAACATAAGAGAAGCCATGTTAGATCAGGCCAATGGCCCATCCAGTCCAACACTCTGTGTCACATAAGAACATAAGAGAAGCCCTATTGGGTCAGGCCAATGGCCCATCCAGTCCAACACTCTGTGTCACATAAGAACATAAGAGGAGCCATGTTGGATCAGGCCAATGGCCCCTCCAGTCCAACACTCTGTGTCACATAAGAACATAAGAGGAGCCATGTTGGATCAGGCCAATGGCCCATCCAGTCCAAGACTCTGTGTCACATAAGAACATAAGAGGAGCCATGTTGGATCAGGCCAATGGCCCACCCAGTCCAAGACTCTGTGTCACATAAGAACATAAGAGGAGCCATGTTGGACCAGGCCAATGGCCCATCCAGTCCAACACTCTGTGTCACATAAGAACATAAGAGAACTCATGTTGGATCAGGCCAGTGGCCCATCCAGTCCAACACTCTGTGTTACATAAGAACATAAGAGAAGCCATGTTGGATCAGGACAATAGCCCCTCCAGTCCAACACTCTGTGTCACATAAGAACATAAGAGAAGCCATGCTGGATCAGGCCAATGGCCCATCCAGTCCAAGACTCTGTGTCACGTAAGAACATAAGAGGAGCCATGTTGGATCAGGCCAATGGCCCATCCAGTCCAACACTCTGTGTCACATAAGAACATAAGAGGAGTCATGTTGGATCAGGCCAATGGCCCATCCAGTCCAACACTCTGTGTCACATAAGAACATAAGAGAACTCATGTTGGATCAGGCCAGTGGCCCATCCAGTCCAAGACTCTGTGTCACGTAAGAACATAAGAGGAGCCATGTTGGATCAGGCCAATGGCCCATCCAGTCCAACACTCTGTGTAACGTAAGAACATAAGAGAAGCCCTGTTGGATCAGGCCAATGGCCCATCCAGTCCAACACTCTGTGTCACACAGTGGCCAAAAAAACCACAAGTGCTGTCAGGAGGTTCAGCAGACAACTTTGCTTGGAATGCTCTAAAGCAGGGATGTCAATTGCATTTGTCTGTGTCCTTCATAAAATTTATATCTCCACTAACTGGCGTTACATTTTATGACACACATAGCCCAGCTCAACAAGGTCCCATTTATGTCAAATCCGGCCTTCATAACAAATTAGTTCGACAGCCCTGCTCTTAAGCTACATTAGCTTTGTTACAGGGTTGGCTGAGGCAGAGCACCACTCCAGTCTACAATACCAGAGAGGGAGGGCTGGACGACGTTCGCAGGAAAGGCCTGACTCACCTTCAGAAGAGAGTTCTGTAGCAGAGAATTCAAGGCTGCGAGCTCAGTCTGTTTTTTCCATTGTAACGCCATAATTATGTTCACTTGTGCGAAGGACAGGTTAAATTTCACCTCTCCTTAAGAGCGACCAATGGGAGTTGATGAAATTAGGGCTGCCAAACCCCCAGTCCAGGCAGGGGTTCCCCCACTCGGGAGGGTCCCAACCCACTGGCCCACCTCCCCCTACATCGCTGGCATGATGATGTCACCCGGAAGCGATGTCATCATGCTGGCAATGTTGCACGGTGGCCACTTTAGGCATTTCCGGGAAAACTCTATTGTTTTCCCGGACACTCTAGCCATATCAGAAGGAAAACTCTATGGTACAATAGATACCACAGAGTTTCCCCTCCCGAATGGCTAGAGCTTCTGGAAAAACCATAGAGTTTTCCCGGAAACACCTAGAGTTGTCATGCGCGATGCCACCGGCACGATGACGTCACTTCTGGGTGACATCATTGCATTGCGTGCGCGCCAGTTTGGTGTAGTGGTTAAGTGTGCGGACTCTTATCTGGGAGAACCGGGTTTGATTCCCCACTCCTCCACTTGCACCTGCTGGCATGGCCTCGGGTCAGCCATAGCTCTGGCAGAGGTTGTCCTTGAAAGAGGTTTACAAGATAATGCATGGAATGGAGAGAGGTTTACAAGAAAATGCATGGAATGGAGAAAGTAGAGAAAGAAGTACTTTTCTCCCTTTCTCACAATACAAGAACTTGTGGGCATTCGATGAAATTGCTGAGCAGACAGGTTAAAACGGATAAAAGGAAGTACTTCTTCACCCAAAGGGTGATTAACATGTGGAATTCACTGCCACAGGAGGTGGTGGCGGCCACAAGTATAGCCACCTTCAAGAGGGGTTTAGATAAAAATATGGAGCAGAGGTCCATCAGTGGCTATTAGCCACAGTGTATGTGTGTATATAACATTTTTTGCCACTGTGTGACACAGAGTGTTGGACTTGATGGGCCGTTGGCCTGATCCAACATGGCTTCTCTTATGTTCTTATGCTGTGAGAGCCCTCTCAGCCCCACCCACCTCATAGGGTGTTGTTGTGGGGGAGGAAGGGAAAGGAGATTGTGAGCCGCTCTGAGACTCTTTGGAGTGGAGGGCGGGATATAAATCCAATATCATCTTCTTCTTCGTGCACGCACGAAAGTCCCCCATTGCAGACAACCCTAGATGATGAAGAAGAAGATGAAGATATTGGATTTATATCCCGCCCTCCACTCCGAAGAGTCTCAGAGCGGCTCACACTCTCCTTTCCCTTCCTCCCCCACAACAGACACCCTGTGAGGTGGGTGGGGCTGAGAGGGCTCTCACAGCAGCTGCCCTTTCAAGGACAACTCCTATGAAAGCTACGGCTAACCCAAGGCCATTCCAGCAGCTGCAAGTGGAGGAGTGAGGAATCAAACCCGGTTCTCCCAGATAAGAGTCCGCACACTTAACCACTACACCAAACTGGCTCTCTGATTCTGTTAGAAGGGGGAGTTGGAAACTAGCCAGGTGAGGAAGGAGCTGGATGCTTAAGCCAGGGGGTGGCAGAACAACAGCTTTGCGCTGCTTGAAAGAATAACAACCTGTAACATAGAATCCGGAATGCCTGCACAGAGCTGCGGTTTACAAAGTTCAAGTGCAGAAAAACTTTGCTGTTGTCTACCTGAATCGCTCCAATGCTTTATTTAAGCCATTCACACCTTGTTTGTTTAACCCCGTGGACTGGATGCATATGGTCTCAGGGAAAGAAACACCTACACGCATATATATATAAGATTTCGCCAATTCTCCTCCCACACCACGCTTCAAATCAACATTTTTTTCTCTTCCTCTTAGTTTTCTTCATTGTCCAGCTTTCTCACCAGAGGGACAAAAACTCTTTGCTGTTATGTCTTACAGACATAATGGCTGAGGGGATTCATAGAATCATAGAGTTGGAAGGGGTCTCCAGAGTCATCTAGTCCAACCCCCTGCACAATGCAGGAAACCCACAGGCACCTCCCTCCAAATTCATAGGATCTTCATTGCTGTCAGATGGCCATCTAGCCTCTGTTGAAAAACCACCAAGGAAGGAGAGCCCACCACCTCCCAAGGAGTAAGCCGGTTCCACTGAGGAACAGCTCTAACGGTCAGGAAGTTCTTCCTAATGTTGAGCCGGAAACTCTTTTAATTTCATTTCAACCCATTGGTTCTGGTCCTATCTTCTGGGGCCACAGAAAACAATTCCACACCATCCTCTATAGGACAGCCCTTCAAGTACTTGAAGATGGTGATCCTATCAGAGAGCCAGTTTGGTGTAGTGGTTAAGTGTGCGGACTCTTATCTGGAAGAACCGGGTTTGATTCCCCACTCCTCCACTTGCACCTGCTGGGATGGCCTTGGGTCAGCCAGAGCTCTGGCAGAGGTTGTCCTTGAAAGGGCAGCTGCTGTGAGAGCCCTCTCCAGCCCCACCCACCTCACAGGGTGTCTGTTGTGGGGGAGGAAGGGAAAGGAGATTGTGAGCCGCTCTGAGACTCTTCGGAGTGGAGGGCGGGATATAAATCCAATATCTTCTTCATCTTCTTCTTCTTCTCTCAGCCTCCTCCTCTCCAGGCTAAACATTCATATCTCGGCCGCTATTCATTTCCACAGCATCCTGAAAACAGCTTGTTGAGAAGCAGCAGCTATATATTCGATTACAATCAAGGACGATGCTTTTTCCATGACCGGCAACCCCTGCAAGCTGGGAGGGATTTGCTGTTGGCTGCAAATTAAATGCCGCTCTCCAAATTAAATACCACTTCCATCAAGTCTGTGGGGTCACTTCATTATTTCTCTCCGAGTTCCTGGAACGCTGCTTGACACCTGAAGAGGTTGGAGAGGAAAAGCACAAAAACATTGATTTTGAAAAGGGTGGAAGGAAAGAAGGATGCACTCGTTTGAGGATGCATAGAGATGAAGGGTCCTCCAAGCACAGTTGAGTTGCGTTGGCAGAAGGAGCAGGGAAGGATGATTTTAATTGGCGGGGATTGAGGATTAGGGACATCTGTTTTTTAGGCTGCTTTGACCTGGATGGGCCAGGCTGTCCTTATCTCACCAGATCTTGGAAGCTAAGGAGGGTTAGCCCTGGTTTGTACTTGCAGGGCTCATTTCGGAGCTCCTTTGCATATTAGGCCAATCCTCCAAGAGTTTACAGAGCTCTTAGTACAGGGGCTACTGTAAACTCCAGGAGGATTGGCTACATCAGAGTGGGGTGTGGCCTAATATGCAAAGGCGCTTCTGCTAGAATTCCACCCCTGGGCCACACCTCTCTGATGCAGCCAATCCTCCAGAAGCTTACAGGGCTCTTAGCATAGGGCCTACTGTAAGCTCCAGGAGGATTGGCTACATCAGAGTGGGGTGTGGCCTAATATGCAAAGGCGCTTCTGCTAGAATTCCACCCCTGGGCCACACCTCTCTGATGTAGCCAATCCTCCAGAAGCTTACAGGGCTCTTAGCACAGGGCCTACTGTAAGTTCCAGGAGGATTGGCTACATCAGAGGGGGTGTGTGGCCTAATATGCAAAGGCGCTTCTGCTAGAATTCCACCCTTGGGCCACACCTCTCTGATGTAGCCAATCCTCCAAGAGCTTACAGGGCTCTTAGTACAGGGCCTACTGTAAACTCTTGGAAGATTGGCTACATCAGGAGGGTGTAGCCCAGGACCATCAAAGAAGTCCAGAGGCACACAATGGCAAACCAACCCTACTCATCTCTTGCGTTGAAAACCCTACAAGGTGTCAGTATATTCAAAGCCAAGCAGTTTCTATGCACATGCTGGGAAAGTGAAAGTAACAGAACTGCCAGGTAGATCATCTAAATGACAGAAGGTGGCTGGTTGCCAGATTGCATCAGCCTGGGCAATGTCAGCATGACTCAGCAGCAAGCTGATTGGTTACCTGGGTGGATAGTATGTATAAATGTACAAAGACACTTTACCGTGTGTGGGATATGTATGGTGGAGGTGCAGCGGAGCATTCTGTCGGATTGGAGAGTGGAGGTGTAAATAAATTGTATATAGTGGTTTTAACACTGCTGTGTGCAAGTTTTCATTCTTTGCGTCACTAAAGACCACCCTCACTAAGCACAGGCGCATCAACGTTGCCATACGTTGGTAGCAACTTGACAGTACTTTCCACCACCAAGGGCGGTTCCATCATCCTCTCTCTGGCCATTATAATGTTTTGCCCTAGCCTGAACCGTCAAGACTAACTCTTATCATATCTCAGAAGCTTTGTGGGGATAGCCCTTGCTAGTACTTGGATGGGAGACCACCAAGGAAGTCCAGATTCGCTGTGCAGAGGCTGGTGATGGCAAACCACCTTTGTTTACCCGCCCAGGCCTGAATGGCCCAATCTTGTCAGATCATGGAAGCTAAGAAGGGTCAGACCTGGTTAGTACTTGGTTGGTTGACCACCAAGGAACTCCAGGGTGGCTGTGCAGAGGCAGGAAATGGCAGACCACTTTTGTTTGTTTGCCCTGTCCTGAATGGTTCAGACTTAGAGTTGCCAAGCCCCCCGTGGCCTCCAGTGGGGGATTGTCTTCTCGCGCGCAAAGTGCACGGGGTGCAATGACATCACCAAGTGATGCCATCGCACCAGCGATGTCACACGCTGGCCACTTTAGGCGTTTCTGGGAAAACTCTATGGTTTTCCCGGATGCTCTAGCATTTTGGGAGGTAAAAACTCTATGGTATCTATTGTACCATAGAGTTTTCCCTCTCAAAATGCTAGAGCGTCCGGGAAAACCATAGAGTTTTCCCGGAAATGCCTAGAGCAGCTGGCACGTGATGTCGCCAGCGTGATGACATCCCTCGTGGGTGATGTCAGCATGCCGGCAATGTCAGGAGACGTTCCCCTCCCACCAGCCCAATGTCGTTCGGTGAGTTGGGAACCTCCCAGGCAGGAGAACTCCCACCCAGCCCGGGGGCTTGGCAGCCATATCCAGGCTAGTCTAGCCTCAGCAGATCTCAGAAGCCAAGCAGGGTTGGCCCTGGTTAGTAATTGGATGGAAGACCACCAAGAAACTCCAGGTTGGCTTTGCAGAGCCAGGCAATGGCAAACCACCTCCCAATGTCTCTTGCTTTGCAAACCTTCCAGGGTTGCTATTAAGCCAGCTCTGGCTGTCTTGACAGCACTTTCCGCCTATTATTTTTTGAGGCTACTTTTGTGTCTGATATCATAAGAGGGAAATGGAAACGTGACATGAAAGCTTGCTTGGTCTTTGAGCAATTGTGAATGATCAGAGAGCAGGAAATAGATCCCCTGCTCCCAACGGAAATAGATCCCCTGCTCCCCAATTGAAATTGGTTTCTACTGTTATGCTGTTTTATTGTTATGTTGATTTTATTGTGATTTCATTATTCATGTTGTGCTCCGTTCTGAGCCCCTATGGGGAATGGGCAGAATATAAATAAACAGATGATGATAATAATGATGATGATGATAATAATAAACGGGAACCTGTGCAAATCAAAAGAGAATCACAGCAGAGAGTGACAGGAGAAAAACCGTAAGGTTCCGTGACAACAGAAATTCTTCTTCTTATATTTAGTATGAATGTTTTGTACATCAGGGTATGTGAAATGAACATCTTATATGAGAGTGTCTATAATAATAAGTATTTTTTTTACTTTTTTAATACTTTATTCTTTTGTTTTTCCTCTTTGAGGCCGGTTGTCACGGAACCTTTGGGCTTCTTCCTGTCACCCAACAGGAACTTGGCAACTCTAGAAAGTAGGCATTCTTAAAACTGCATTTTGGATGGCTTCCAGAAACCCAGTGGGAGCTCATTGAAAGCTCACAGCACAGTCGAAGCGGAGTTATTATGGGATATCCCTGAAAACATGCTTGTTGTCATGTTATTGACAGATTTTGTTGGGGAAAACCCATTCATTCTCAGGTGTTCATGTCCAAGGCAGATGGATAGGTAAGCTGTGCATTGGCCACCTCAAAAAGATAAGAACATAAGAGAAGTCCTGTTGGATTAGGCCAATGGCCCATCCAGTCCAACACTCCATGTCACATAGTGGCCAAAACCCTTCAAGTGCCATCAGGAGGTCCACCAGTGGGGCTAGACGCCCTCCCACTGTGCCCCCCCCATGCATCAAAAATACAGAGCATCACTGCCCTAGACAGAGAGTTCCAACAATACGCTGTGGCTAATAGCCACTGATGGACCTCTGCTCCATAAGCTTATCCAATCCCCTCTTGAAGCTGTCTATGCTTGTAGCCACCACTACCACCTGTGGCAGTGAATTCCACATGTTAATCACCCTTTGGGTGAAGGACTTTCTTTTATTCATTCTAACCTGACTGATCAGCCATTTCATTGAATGCCCATGAGTTCTTGTATTGTGAGAAAGGGAGAAAAGGACTTATTTCTCTACTTTCTCTATCCCATGCATAATCTGGTAACCCTCTATCATGTCACCTCACAGTTGACGTTTCTCCAAGCTAAAGAGCCCCAAGTGTTTTAACCTTTCTTCACAGGGAAAGTGTCCCAACCCTTGAAACATTCTAGTTGCCCTTCACTTTTTCCAATGCTATAATATCTTTTTTGAAGTGCAGTGACCAGAATTGTACACAGTACTCCAGATGAGGCAGCTAATTTTGGGAGGGGTGTTGAAGGACCTGAGTTGGATTGAGGTGAAGGTCATACGTCATGTTCCATCCAGGAATTGCAAACTGCAGTTGTGTGCAGCCTCAGTTTGTCTCGGAGTTGTGCTGGGAAGGGAGAAGAGACTTGACTCCTCAACCTTCATTCAGTTTCATTATTTGAAACTGGGCTTTCTGCTTTCTTACTAGCACCTTAATGGGGGAAAAATGCGTTTTTAAAGACTATATCTTTCTTTCTAGGAAACTGTGTGGAGATTGAAGGGTTAACCCTCACTTTCCCGCATGGCCCCGGAGCTAACTAAGGCTGCCCACTATTGTCAAGCATGAGATTTCTTTCTTAGCAAAACTGTTATTTTTCCACTGTTGTTTTATTGTATTGCACATCAAAGCCATGTAACCTATTCTGTAGTTCTCACTAGTAGCAAATGCAGGAATGTCTGCTTTGAAGATAAGGTCTCCTGGTGTACTTTCCCAGGGACAAACCTGGACCCAGGATGTTGCTAAACCGAAGGAATAGATGAAGTAGTGAGAGTGTTAGTTTCACACACCTGCATTAGAATTCCTAAGATATCTTTGATGTGCCCCCTTAAAGTTAGTGTTCTTGAGTTACTATGTATCACTTCCAATTTGGTATCTACCAGAGCACAATGGATTATCAATAAACCAATACTTTGTTTCAAAAGCAACGGCTGGTTATTTTGAGATCTAATGCTTGACAACTATTTCCAGGTTTTTTTTAACAGAAAGAGGCCCATCTCACCTGTCTGAGCTCTAGTTTTTTCACAGACAGATAACTTCTTCTGGCAACATATTGCTAAGAACTGAGGCAGTTTAGGAGATTCAGGAGCCAGTTTGGTGTAGTGTTTAAGTGCACGGACTCTTATCGGGGAGAACCGGGTTTGATTCCCCACTCCTCCTTTTGCAGCTGCTGGAATGGCCTTGGGTCAATCATACCTCTTGCAGAGTTGTCCTTGAAAGGGCAGCTTCTGTCAGAGCTGTCTCAGCCCCACCCACATCACAGAGTGGGGAAAGGAGATAAAGGAGAATGTAAGCTGCTCTGAGACTGATTCAGAGAAAAAGGCAGGGTATGAATCTGCAGTCTTCTTCTTCTTCTTTTTCTTCTGTTTGATTTGCTTCATTTCAATTGCTTACGAGCTGCATTCTCCAAAATGAATGGTGAGATCAAAGCGATGACTTCCAGACAAAAAAAAAAAGCATTATAAAAATCACCAATACAGACATAAATCAAAGAAAGGGTAGTGAAAAATGATGACATGGAAGAAGTACAGGAGACTGTTCTACCCGAACTGTCAATAAATCCGGCAGAGATTGAAAAACAACAATTCAAGCTGTTAAACAAAACTCACAAAATTCCTGTGATTATTTTTTTTTTGTTCCAAAAGAAGGTCTCTATAGCAGGAAGTAGGAGGGAAGGTGGCATGGTATATAGCCTGATCTCATTATATCTTGGAAGCTAAGCCGGGGTTGGTACTTGGAAGGGAGACCACCAAGGAAGGCTCTGCATGTCAGAACTTGTATCTGCTATGTATGCTGAGCTTGGTGCTCTTAGCCTAACCGACTCCATATTGTAACTGCCTACTAATCCCATGTCCTTGTAGTCAGGCCTACTAACCAAAAGCTTTGCATTTCAAACAAACTGTAACCACTGAAGGGTGACAGATAGCCTCTGGAAAACATCTGCAGGTGTCCTTTGAAGCTAGCCTGCCAGAGCATCACAGCAGGGCTCCTTCCTCCTCCATGGAGATAAGGGACCCTGGGAACAGACAACTGTCTCCCAGAGTGTGAGAAATGGTTTTATTGTTTCTGTTACAACTGCATAAAGAATGTATCGATAGCTGAACCCGTTATCAGAGTCAACTTGTGCTTTCCCTGAACACAGTTCTCAATAAACGTCTTATACTTTTGCAACAAAGGAATGAGTTTCGTTTGAAGTTCTTCAAGCTCTGACACTGCAGAGGAAAGCCATGGCCAACCACCTCTGCTTCTCACTTGCCTTGAAAGCCCCTTGCTGGGGTCACCATAAGTCAGAAGCTAAGCAGGGTCAGTGCTCGGAAGGGAGACCACCAAGAAAGGCTCTGCAGAGGAAGGCAATGGCCAAGCACCCCTGCTTCTCACTTGCCTTGAAAGCCTCTTGCTGGGGTCACCATAAGTCAGAAGCTAAGTAGGGTCGGTGCTCGGAAGGGAGACCACCAAGGAAGGCTCTGCAGAGGAAGGCAATGGCCAAGCACCTCTGCTTCTCACTTGCCTTGAAAGCCCCTTGCTGGGGTCACCATAAGTCAGAAGCTAAGTAGGGTCGGTGCTCGGAAGGGAGACCACCAAGGAAGGCTCTGCAGAGGAAGGCAATGGCCAAGCACCTTTGCTTCTCACTTGCCTTGAAAGCCCCTTGCTGGGGTCACCATAAGTCAGAAGCTAAGTAGGGTCGGTGCTCGGAAGGGAGACCACCAAGGAAGACTCTGCAGAGGAAAGCCATGGCCAACCACCTCTGCTTCTCACTTGCCTTGAAAGCCTCTTGCTGGGGTCTTTTTTATAGTAGTAGTAAAATTTATTATGTAAAGCCATTGGCCATTACAATTACAGCAGCTTACAGTTAAAAACAGGCTCTAAAATTGACACATTCAAATCTAGATTATTTACAAACTTAATGACATGCTGCGTTCCCCATAATCTCATAATTAAGCTTTAATTGTCCAGTTAGCAACATCCATTTATTGTCTACCTGTGTACTGCCTTTGTCCTAATTTTACTGGCAGCTTGGCTGGGGTCGCTGTATGTCAGTTGTGCCTTAACAGCATTTTATACATATACACACCAGGAAGTGATTTAAAAAATGGCTTTCTACGTGATGATGGAATATCAGGAAGATTCAGGGCCATGGTTCTAATAGCCCATCCATTTTCTTCCAGGCCAGACTTGAGTCAGCTGGGCTGGTTGAAGGAGCTGGGACAGAACTGCTGACTAGGTGAGTGTGTGATGATGAATATCAGGAAGATACTGGGCCATGGTTCTAATAGCCCATCCATTTTCTTCCAGGCCAGACTTGAGTCAGCTGGGCTGGTGGAAGGAGCTGGACAGAACTGCTGACTAGTGAGTGTGTGATGATGGAATATCAGGAAGATTCTGGGCCATGGTTCTAATAGCCCATCCATTTTCTTCCAGGCCAGACTTGAGTCAGCTGGGCTGGTGGAAGGAGCTGGGACAGAACTGCTGGCAAAGTGAGTGTTAGTTTTTTTGCTTTTCCTAAACTCCTGGGGAGCATTAACCGAGGATGCTGTGAAAGTGGCCCGAGGATCCTGAAGGGTTTCTTGCCTTCCTCTGGACATTGAGCAGGGGTCACTAGAAGATTCTGTGAGGGAGGTAGCCATGAATTTCCTGCATTGGCAGGGGATTGGACTAGATGACTTTTGCGATCCCTTCCAGCTCTATGTTTTCTGTGCCTCCTCTTACCCGCAGCAGCCCTGGTAGTGTGGAGACAAGGGATCCAAGATGCAAGCCTCCGGACAATAGTATCAGGGCTTTTTTTGTTGTGAGAACTCCTTTGCATATTAGGCCACACCGCCCTGATGTAGCCAGTCCTCCCGGAGCTTACAGTAGGCCCTGTAAGAAGAATCCCGTAAGCTCTTGGAGGATTGGCTACATCAGGGCGGTGTGGCCAGGGGTGGAATTCTAGCAGAAGCGCCTTTGCATATTAGGCCACACTGCCCTGATGTAGCCAATCCTCCAGAGCTTACAGTAGGCCCTGTAAGAAGAACCCTGTAAGCTCTTGGAGGATTGGCTACATCACGGAGGTGTGGACTAATATGCAAATGAGCTCCCTCCTGCTACCAACCCCCCCCCCTCCGCTGAACAACGTCAAGCTCCCCAGTCAGGCGCACCGCATTCAGACACGCTCGGGACAGCCTATGAATCAGCACACAAGGCTTTTCTGCGGCTGTATGACTCATCCTGCCAAGAAACTTGCATTTATCACTGGAACAACCTCCGGTTGCCATCCAAGAGATAAAGCTGTGTGCTGATGAGTTGTATCCTAGATACAAGAGACAATCCGCCCCCCCCCCCCCAGCCGCCAATCACCCTAATAAAAACTGTATGCAACTGGGATGATAGATAACCGCATCCCACAAGCTGAGGTTTTTTCCTGGGTCGAGAGGCAGCATGTTTACTCCATTAGAGACCTGCAACCTGTACTTAGAGAGAGAGAGAATGTGATTGAGTCTGATAAAGGGATGCTTCATTTTCCCGGGCAGCACACCGTCCCCAAATTACAGATGTGCGGCAAAGCAGTTGAAACGGCTTCACAGAAAAAAAAAGAAGGCTGCGCCTAAGCCTCTCGTCGATGAGAAATTAATGTTTATACTTGGCAAGTAATTGGGGGGGGGGGGGTTGACAGTCCGGTAATTTGTGCTCCCCCTTGCTAATGGAGGGGTAAGGGAGGAGAGAAAGGAAGGAAGAGGCATCGATTCAAAGGGCAGAAGCAACCTCTTCAAATGTTCTCCCTCTGAACTAGTTCCCTCTTGGCATTTCTGCTTCTTAGGTCTCTGGGATTGCGTGTTCTATGTTGACCAGGTGACCAGGGCTTTTTTTTTTTTGTAGCAGGAACTTCTTTGCATATTAGGCCACACCCCACTGAGCTGTAGCCAATGTGAAATCGCTGCTAGGGACGCTCTGCATTCCTCTTTTTTGAAAATTGTGTAAAGAATCTATATAATTGAATCAATATTGGTCCCAGGTCTGATGAAGACTGGAAAGAAACAAGTACGTAATCGATTGGCTTGCCACCACACTACTTGGGGACTTGAATGTACATGGCTTTGGACATTTGGACTGGTTTCTATATACTTCCTAATAAATTGGTCACTAGCTTGCATTTTTTGCTGTGTTATCCATTATAGTGACCTCCCTCGGATTGTATTTTCTTCTTCTACCGCAAGCGACTGAAGCTGGTGTCGTGTCGTTTAACTGCACTGGTCAGTTTTTATGCTTATCACAGTTCAGATCTGAGGCACACATTTGGTTCTTATATACTTTATTCAGGGCTGGCCCCGGACCCTTTGGCACCCTAGGCAAGGCTAACTACTTGCGCCCCTCCCCCCCCTTCTCTGGGGTTGCTGTGGCCAGATCTCTCCATTCTATCCTACGAGCCCCTAGGGTCAAGCATGGTTGAGTATTATTGTTAATTGATTGTTTTAGGGTCCTGCTTAAACCTGGTCTGTGAATTTGTCATGGAGGACCCATTCCTGTTAGTTTGTTATTCTTTCCCTTTCCCCGTCCCGCTTTATGGCTGTTAATTAAGAGTAGTGAGAAGGGAACCAAGTATTCAGCACCTTCCAATATATCTTCCTGAGGGAGGATGAGACATCTGGTAAAGGCAAGGACAAAGTCCTGATAAATGCTCCTGGGAAAGTAGACAGTTTTGATAGTTTATGTGTGAACGCTACCCCGCAGCCCCATCCTTTGGAATCCTTTTGAAGTAAGCCTTAAAAGTATTGTATCAATGTATCAGTTTCATTACTCTCAAGAAATGGCTTGGGCTAAAGTATCGGTCTAATCAATAAACGTAGTCTTTGTATCAACTTCGACTCGTCATCAACCTGCATCCTTGACACTTAGGAAAGACTAGAGAGATCAGGCCGCAACTGCAGTACAACTCTAAAGAAGGGTTTTAAAGCTTAAAACCCCTTCTGCAGTGTCATGCTGCAGTGGCGGCCCAATTCCTCCATTCTGTCCTAGGAGCCCATAAGATTGAATGGAGTCCAGGAGTGCAAAAGCCAGGAGAAAGTCCTACCGCCTGCACCTCTCGGGGTCTCCGAGAAGAGAACGGGGCGGGAGGAGATCCCTTCTCTGCTTTTGCACCCTAGGGATGCAAAAGCAGGGGGAAAGTCCCGCCAATCACGCCTCTTGGAGCCCAGAAGCAAGTATTTAGGGCGGGAGAGAAAAAGAAAGAGCAAAATAAAAATGTAGAGCAGGGGTGTCAAACTCATTTGTTACGAGGGCCAGATCTGTCTTTAATGAGACCTTATCAGGCTGGGCAGGGCCGTGTTGGGCCAGGCCATGTGTGTAGCTATTTAAAATTAGGTTGTAGAGTAGTAAAGCTGCAGTACTGCAGTCAGAGCCCTCTGCTCACGACCTGAGTTCGATCCCAGCAGAAGCTGGGTTTTCAGGTAGCCGGCTCCAGGTTGACTCAGCCTTCCATCCTTCCAAGGTTGGTAAAATGAGTCCCCAGCTTGCTGCTGGGGGGAAAATGCAGATGACTGAGGAAGGCAATGGCAAACCACCCCGTAAAAAGTCTGCCGTGAAAACGCTGTGAAAGCAACGTCACCCAGAGTCGAAAACGACTGTGCTTGCACAGGAGACTACCTTTACCTTTCAGTAGAGATATAAACTTTTTAAATGACAAACATGACTAAAAAAAACCCCTTAAAATAAAACATGCTTGAAACATTAGCACTTGTTGGTCTTAAAGGTGCTTTCTTGATATCTCTCCCATGGAATCCAGGGAACTGGGCAAAGGATGCTCTGGCTCTTTCCCTCCCTCCCCAGGGGACCAGGAGGAAGAGGAGCCTCAACCAATGGAGAAAATAGAAGATTTGCTTTGTAGCTCCTGTGTGATTGAGCAAGCCTTGCAAAGGTAGATGAAATGCAGAAGGAAGCAAGAGAGAGGGAGAAGAAAGCAGACAAGAGCCAGTTGCTCAGGAGCCTGATAGGATCCCTCCGGGGGCCTGATTTGGCCCCCGGGCCGCATGCTTGACACTCCTCATCTAGAAGTTCCAGAGCAGTGCTCCTGCCCAAAATGAGGCTTGATTACAAACAACAGGACGGGACATCCAATGTACTGTGTACTAGGAGACTACAGAAATCTGAAAACAAAGATCTCAAGCACAGCTGAAGCAAAGTATGAGCTTTTAAAACATGCAAAGAGGTATAGAAAGAACCTAGTCTGGAGCAGACTTCCGGCAATAGGTAGCAATACAATGGTGTAGGTCACAGTCTTTATCCAACCATTTTGTTTCAGGGTAGTCCTGTGCACAAAAGACCTCTCGAGTAATTCTGCTTTGCATCTATAACGGTCATTGAGAAGATCTCACACCAAGGCCACTGCTAAAGACAGAAGTGTGACTCTAATGGGTAAGGGGAAAAGTGACCTTGGAAGGCTTTTAGACAGAATGACAATTCTATAAATACAGCCTTGAAAAAGATGTTCGTAAGAGCTGGAACATATTGGATGATATTCCAATGTGAAAAAAAACCTATTGTTAAGAACATCAGAAGAGCTCTGCTGGATCAGACCAGTGGTCCATCTAGTCCAGCATCCTGCCTCACACAGTGGCCAACCAGTTCCTCTGGATGGCCAACGACAGGGCATAGAGGCTAAGGCCCTCCTAAGAACTTCAGAAAACCCTGTTGGGTCAGACCAGGGGTCCATCTAGCCCAGCATCCTGTCTCACACAGTGGCCAACCAGTTTCACTGCATGGCCAACAACAGGGCAGAGAGGCTGAGGCCTTCATAAGAACATCAGAAGAGCCCTGCTGGATCAGACCAGTGGTCCATCTAGTCCAGCCTCCTGTCTCACACAGTGGCCAACCAGTTCCTCTGCATAGCCCACAACAGGGCATAGATGCTCATAAGAGCATCAGGAGAGCCCTGACCAGTGGCCAACCAGTGGCCAACCAGTTTCACTGCATGGCCAACAACAGGGCAGAGAGGCTGAGGCCTTCATAAGAACATCAGAAGAGCCCTGCTGGATCAGACCAGTGGTCCATCTAGTCCAGCATCCTGACTCACACAGTGGCCAACCAGTTCCTCTGGAGGGCCAACGACAGGGCATAGAGGCCGAGGCCCTCCTAAGAACTTCAGAAGAACCCTGTTGGGTCAGACCAGGGGTCCATCTAGCCCAGCATCCTGTCTCACACAGTGGTCAACCAGTTTCACTGCATGGCCGACAACAGGGCAGAGAGGCTGAGACCTTCATAAGAAGCGAAGAAGAGCTCTGCTGGATCAGACCGGTGGTCCATCTAGTCCAGTATCCTGTCTCACACAGTAGCCAACTGGTTCCTCTGGAGGGCCTACAACAGGGCACAGAGGGGAAGGCCTTCATAAGAACATCAGAAGAGCCCTGCTGGATCAGACCAGTGAGGGTCCATCTAGTCCAGCATTCTGTCTCACACAGTGGCCAACCAGTTCCTCTGGAGGGCCAACAAAAGGGCATAAGAACATCATGTAAATAAGGGGCAGAATAATTTGATCCAATGTATGTACGGGAATGGAACTGAAAAGAATATGGAAGGTCCATATGATTTTTTAAGTGTCCACTTTGACAAACAATTTAAATTGTAAGTTCTTTGTAACTATGTACTATATGTCAATATTGGTTCAGATTTCTTAATATCAACAACTAATTATGAATTGCACTCTGTACATGCTCTGTGAAATTGTCCTGTGTTTTATTAATTTTTTAAAAAAACTATGTATCCAATATGTCCCCCCCCCCATCATTTTAGATTCCTGCTGATGAAACTGCATGCAAAACATGTAGAGGTTGTATAATTCTAAATATTCTATTGTCTTCAACCTGTGGAATTCACTGCTACAGGAGGTGGTGGAGGCTACAAGCACAGACAGCTTCAAGAGGGGATTTGAGAAACATCTGGAGCAGAGGTCCATCAGTAGCTATTAGCCACAGCATATTGTTGGAACTCTCTATCTGGGGCAAGTGATGCTCTGTATTCTTGATGCTTGGGGGGGGGGCACAGTAGGAGGGCTTCTAGTGTCCTGGTCCCACTGATGGACCTCCTGATGGTGCCTGGGTTTTTGGGGCCACTGTGTGACACAGAGTGTAGGACTGGAAGGACCATTGGTCTGATCCAACATGGCTTCTCTTATGCTCTTATGTTCTTAATTTGTTTCTTCATCTTGCTGGGATGGGTAAAGTTGGCATGGAAGAGCAGAGGGAGAGAGGCGGTCCCACAGCTTTGAGGATCAAGGCCGTGACAGGTTTTGTATGTAGTCAACAGAAAAAGAAGATATTGAATTTATACCCCACCCTTCACTCTGAATCTCAGAGTGGCTCACAATCTCCTTTCCCTTCCTCCCCCACGACAGACACCCTATGAGGTAGGTGGGGCTGAGAGGGCTCTCCCAGAAGCTGCCCTTTCAAGGACAGCTCTGAGGATAGCTTATAACTGACCCAGGGCCATTCCAGCAGCTGCAAATGGAGGAGTGGGGAATCAAACCCGGTTCTCCCAGATAAGAGTCCATGCACTTAACAACTACACCAGACTGGCTCTCTATGAGGTAGGTGGGACTGAGGCACCCTGTGAGGTGGGTGGGGCTGGAGAGGGCTCTCACAGCAGCTGCCTTTTCAAGGACAACCTCTGCAAGAGCTATGGCTGACCCAAGGCCATTCCAGCAGCTGCAAGGGGAGGAGTCAGGAATCAAAGCCAGTTCTCCCAGATAGGAGTCCATGCACTTAACAACTACACCAAACTGACTTGAATAGAGCCAGGTAGTTGGTTGGCAGCCAATGGGGTGACTGCAGAACCTCTGTGACGTGCACGTTCAATACCAGGAAAGTTGGTAGAAACCATTATCAAGGACAGAATGAGTAGGCACATAGATGAACATGAGTTATTGAGGAAGACTCAGCATGGGTTCTGTGAGGGAAGATCTTGTCACACTAACCTGTTAGAGTTCTTTGAGGGGGTGAACAGACATGTGGACAGATGTTGTTCACCTTGACTTTCAGAAAGCTTTTGATAAAGTTCCTCATCAAAGGCTCCTTAGTAAGCCGAGAGTCATGGAGTTGGGAGTAAGCAGTGAAGTGGCAAAGTTTGCAGATGACACTAAATTGTTCAGGGTAGTGAGAACCAGAGAGGATTGTGAGGCACTCCAAAGGGATCTGTTGAGGCTGGGTGAGTGGGAGTCAACGTGGCAGATGAGGTTCAGTGTGGCCAAGTGCAAAGTAATGCACATTGGGGCCAAAAATCCTAATTATAAATACAAAATCCTAACTATAAATGCAGGGCTCTTTAGCTTGGACAAACGTTGACTGTGGAGTGACATGAGAGAGGTTTACAAGAGTATTCATGGGATAGAGAAGGTAGAGAAGAAGGACTTTTCTCCCTTTCACACAATACAAGAATTTGTGGGCATTCAATGAAATTGCTGAGCAGTCGGGTTAGAATGGATAAAAGGAAGTACTTCTTCACTCAAAGGGTGATTAACATGTGGAAATCACTACCACAGGAGGTGGAGGCAGCTACAAACATAGACAGCAGAGGTACATCGGTGGCTATTAGCCACAGCGTATTGTCTGGGGCAGCGTATCTGTCTGGGGCAGTGATGCTCTGTATTCTTGTGCTTGGCGGGGGGGGGGCACAGTGGAACGGCTTTTAGCCCCACTGGTGGACCTCCTGATGGCACTTAGTTTTTTTGGTCACTGTGTGACACAGAGTGTTGGACTGGATGGGCCATTGGCCTGATCCAACAGGGCTTCTCTTATGTGACACAGAGTATTGGACTGGATGGGCCATTGGCCTTATCCAACAGGGCTTCTCTTATGTTCTTATGTGACACAGAGTGTTGGACTGGAGGGGCCATTGGCCTGATCCAACATGGCTTCTCTTCTGTTCTTATGTGACACAGAGTGTTGGACTGGATGGGCCACTGGCCTGATCCAACAGGGCTTCTCTTCTGTGTTCTTATGTGACACAGAGTGTTGGACTGGATGGGCCACTGGCCTGATCCAACAGGGCTTCTCTTCTGTTCTTATGTGACACAGAGTGTTGGACTGGATGGGCCATTGGCCTGATCCAACAGGGCTTCTCTTCTGTTCTTATGTGACACAGTGTTGGACTGGATGGGTCACTGGCCTGATCCAACAGGGCTTCTCTTATGTTCTTATGTGACACAGAGTGTTGGACTGGATGGGTCATTGGCCTGATCCAACATGGCTTCTCTTATGTTCTTACGTTCTGCCTAGCTCCTGATAATAACCTTGCTGCAACATTTTGAACGAAATGGAGTCTCTGAACTAACTTTGAGGGAAGACCTATGTAGAGTGCATTAAAGTAATCTCTTTGCAATGTTACCTGGTTTCCAGATTGGGTGAGTCAAGGATCCAGTATAACCTCAAAACTCTTGAGTCCACAAGTGTTAGCACAACCCCACTGAAAGTGGGAAACACAGGGTCCTTCAAGACATCTGCCTTCCCAAGTTCCCAACCACCACCAATTTGGGTTTTCCACCATCATCTTTATTTATTTACAATCATACAATCATAGAGTTGGAAGGGATCTCAAAAGTCATCTAGTCCAACCCTCTGCATAATGCAGAAACTCCACAAATAACTCCCCCCCACACATCCCCAGCAACCATGCCCAGAAGATGGCAAAAAACATCTCCAGAATCCGTTGCCAAACTGGCCTGGAGAAAAACTACTGCCTGAAGCCAAAGTGGCAAACAGTATTTCCCTGGGCGTGTAAGAGAGGGCCATGAGAACTAAGCGCTGATGCAATTCTTCCTGTCTTCCCTCTCATTATCTGCCTATTTCACAGAATGAATTTAAAGTTGCTTTCTTTCCACCTCTCTCTCTCCCCTTCCTTCCTTCCTTCCTTCCTTCCTTCCTTCCTTCCTTCCTTCCTTCCTTCCTTCCTTCCTTCCTTCCTTCCTTCCTTCCTTCCTTCCTCCCTCCCTCCCTCCCTCCCTCTTTCCCTCAAACATTTGGTATTTATTTTATGTGACTCTTAATTAAGCAAGTTTGGCCACTTCTGGTCTAGTCAATTCAGTTCTCAAATTCTTATATTAATTAGTAAGGCATTTATACCTGGGCTTTTTTGTAGAAACCCCCCAGCAGGAACTCATTTGTATATTAGGCCATTTTGAATTTTGTTAATGTGGCAGTATTCCGTCAGGGAAGCCAAATGTAGATGTAATCTAGTTAATTTCTTACGTGAAAACAAAAGCAGATCCCAGCTCATGTCTAAACCACCACCTGCCTCATTAACAAAATTCTGAGAGGATTGCGGATCAATAAGCCTCCCATGTTTACATCCAGTGATTAATTTAAAGAAAAGTGGGCAGCTACATTTTAAAAGTTGGATTGGATTTTAAAAGTTATTTCTTGGAGTGAAATGGACAAACTTACAAGAATCTTAAAAGACTATGATTTGGAGAAGTTCAGAAAAGAATGGGAGAAATTTCAAAAATATGTTGAAAAACATTGGAAGGTAAAGGGACATTTCGTGATTTTTGATAATAGCTGAACTGTGATGGAATAATGGACTAAAAAAAGTGTTTTTATAGAATAAAAGGTGTAAGGGGGAAAAAAAGTAAAGATGGACTTAAAGACCTTATTTTTTATCTTTTTTATTATACATAGTTATAGAAATTTAAAACGAAGATTCTTGATAATATTACCTTGTATTTTTGTTTGTTTGTTTATAATTTCAAGATGGCAAAAGCTGGATTCATTCACTGTCCTGGTGACAATGCCCCCGATGTGGCTCAGTTCTTCTTCTGTTTTAAAGAATTAGAGGGATGGGAGCCTGATGATGACCCTATGGAAGAGCACCGAAAACACTCCCCCAGCTGTGCATTTCTTGCTCTCCAGAAGGATGTGGCTGACTTGACTATACATGAGTTCATAAAACTACAGAAAGAGAGAATGAAGAATCTGACTAAAAAGCTCACTATATAGAAAGTCAAGGAATTCGAAAAGCATGCATCACGTGTGTGCTCAGAAATCAGCCGATTGCATAAATAGAACTATTGGTGCACTTTTTGGACATTGTGAAATCATTGTTGCTCCTTACAAACTGGCTGTGAGCAGATGGTAATTAGTTCTGTGGCTGCATTTCTATCCATTGCAGGAGCTTCCCATCTTTCCTCTTTGTGGATATTTTTTTCTTATTTTTTTGTTATAAATATTACTGGTTTCAAAAACCAGTAATACAGTAAAACAAGAAAAGGGGGAGAGGAGGAGGGGTGAAAAGTGCGATGTATTGTTCTTATAACGTAATGTCTTTATTCTTTTTTAGAGCATAGTAACAATACGTTGTGTTATCAAAGATTTCAGGTTTTCACGGCTGGCATCATCATTAGGGTTTGTAGAATCTTTCGGGCTCAAGTGCCGTGTTCTACTGGAGAAAGTTTTTCTTCCAGACGTTTCGTTTTCAGCTACGGAGAATATCCGCAGCTGAGAACAAAACGTCTGGAAGAAAAACTTTCTCCAGTAGAACAAGGCACTTGAGCCCGAAAGATTCTACAAACCCTAATATGTTGTGTATTAATAAAACTTGTCTTACAAACGAAACAGCTTTGAACAGCCACCCTAGTTTATCTCCGCCCACTTCCTTTTTGATCCAATTGGTAGACATTATTTTGAAAAAAAAAAATTAGTTTTCAGGAGGATTTTTTTCTATCAAGTCCGCGGCATTTTGATGGGCAGCAGCCTGGCTCCGAGCGTAGCGAACTTATTTATGTTTTAAATGGAGGAGGAAATGATTTGTAATGTTCATCAGAATCCTCTTTTTCCAACGTTTTGGTTTACTTTCGGTACATTGATGACCTTTTTATGATTTTGTCTGATAATGCTGTGATGACACCACTTCTGGAATGGAGGAATAGTATACACGGAACCATCAAATTCACAGGGGTCTCAGACTTCCATTCTGTTCATTTTCTAGACATGGCAGTGTATAGAATGGAAAATCATGAGGTTGCCGTTAAACCTTTCCAGAAAGATACTGATAGAAAGTCTTATTTATATTTTTCTTCATTTCATCCCAGCCACTTAAAAGTGAATCTCCCTTATTCTCAGTTTTTGAGATTAAAACGTAATTCGACTAAAGAATCTGACTATAGGAAACATCGGGATTTTCTTAAGGTTAGCTTTTTACAACGGGGTTTTCCCTTAAATGCAGTTAACAGAGGTTCTGATAAAGGGGACTCTATGAATAGGTCCAGCCTGTAACAGAGATCTGTCAGACAGTCTCAGGATAACATTAATTATGCTTTGGACTACACACCAAATGCATTGGCAATTCATAGGATTGTGAATAAACATTGGCACTTACTTTCTAGAGAGCCAGTTTGGTGAAGTGGTTAAGTGTGCGGACTCTTATCTGGGAGAGCCGGGTTTGATTCCCCACTCCTCCACATGCACCTGCTGGAATGGCCTTGGGTCAGCCATAGCCCTGGCAGAGGTTGTCCTTGAAAGGGCAGCTGCTGTGAGAGCCCTCTCCAGCCCCACCTACCTCACAGGGTGTCTGTTGTGGGGGAGGAAGGGAAAGGAGATTGTGAGCCGCTCTGAGACTCTTTGGAGTGGAGGGCGGGATATAAATCCAATATCTTCATCTACCTCACAGGGTGTTTGTTGTGAGGGAGGAAGGGAAAGGAGATTGTGAGCCGCTCTGAGACTCTTCGGGGTGGAGGGCGGGATATAAATCCAATATCTTCATCTACCTCACAGGGTGTCTGTTGTGAGGGAGGAAGGGAAAGGAGATTGTGAGCCGCTCTGAGACTCTTCGGAGTGGAGGGCGGGATATAAATCCAATATCTTCATCTACCTCACAGGGTGTCTGTTTTGGGGGGGGGGGGGGAAGGTAAAGGAGATTGTGAGCCGCTCTGAGACTCTTTGGAGTGGAGGGCGGGATATAAATCCAATATCTTCTTCTTCTTCTTCTTCTTTCTGAGGTTACCGGGTTGTAAAACTTACCTTTTGTAGGTTTTCGTCGCACTTTTGCTTTTAAAGACAAACTTATGCATTCAGATATGCCCAGGGATTTGGCACTGTCTACTGGCCCTTGTGACCATTTTAGATGTGGACATTGTCAGTTTTGTGTTTTGGCTATACAGACCAAAACTTTCTCATCCCCTGGAGTAATTTACAGATTGAGCTGTCTCGTTTCACTAATTGTCAATCATCTTTTGTTGTGTACGTGATCCTGTGTGGATGTAATAGCATTTACATAGGGAGTACTACACGTCCTGTGCGTGCCCGATTGGCTGAACACCGGTCAAGGATTAAAATGAAAAATTTCGAGGCCCCACTTACAGGTCATTATGCGGAATTAAATCACCACATTGATGAGATGCAGTTTATTGTTTTGTACAATACACTGGTCGTCATGATGATTCTGAATTGCCTTTTATGGGAAGAAACATTCTGGATTACAGACGCTAGCGCCAAAAAGGCTTGAGAGTCCCTTGGGACTGCAAGAAGATCAAATCAGTCAGTCCTAAGGGAAATCAACTCAGACTGTTCCCTGGAAGGTCAGATGCTGAAGCTGAAGCTCCAATACTTTGGCCACCCAATGAGAAGGGAGCACTCACTGGAGAAGACCCTGATGCTAGGAAAGACATCACCCTGCCAACAAAAGTCCGTATAGTCAAAGCGATGGTATTCCCAGTAGTAATGTATGGCTGTGAGAGCTGTACCATAAGGAAGGCCAAGCACAGAAGAATAGATGCTTTTGAGCTGTGGTGCTGGAGAAGACTCTTGAGAGTCCCTTGGGACTGCTGCAAGAAGATCAAATCAGTCAGTCCTAAGGGAAATCAACCCAGACTGTTCCCTGGAAGGTCAGATGCTGAAGCTGAAGCTCAAATACTTTGGGCCACCCAATGAGAAGGGAGCACTCACTGGAGAAGACCCTGATGCTGGGAAAGACAGAAGACAAAAGAAGAAGGGGACGGCAAAAGATGAGATGGATGGGCAGCGTTACTGATGTAACCAACACGAATTTGAGCAGACATCGGAGGATGGTAGAAGACAGGAGGGCCTGGCGTGACTTTGTCCATGGGGTCGCAAAGAGTCAGACTCGACTGTGCGACTGAACAACAACAAAATGACCTATCCTTGATCAATATTGATCTCTGAGAAATAACTGCACATGGCCAGTTTAGGAATCGGGCTGAACAGACAAATGCAGTTAACGCCGGCTGAGTCATGTCTAATGATCCCATGCCCAGCTGTGCCACAACTACCCAGAGTTTATCGCCTGCAGTTGCTGCCTCTTTCAAGACCTCATTATCAAATGCCATCCTCTCCTTGGCTGCCTCGGCAGATGTGCTGAGAAAAGAGCACCAGAAAATATAAGACGCCCTTCAGAGCCATAAAAACAAAATACATAGAAAGAGAGCGGGGGAAATACTCCGGAGGATCATGGCAACAGCAAGCTGGCTTGGGCTGGATGTAGCAGAAGGGAAGTTTTGAACGCTCCCTCCACTGTATGTTAGCAATCCAGGATGGGAGCAGTGCAACTGGATCAGAGAAAGAGAGCAAAGAAGCGGAAGGAAAGGAAAGGTCCCCCGTGCAAGCACCAGTCGTTTCCGACTGTGGGGTGACGTTGCTTTCACAACGTTTTCATGGCAGACTTTTTTACGGGGTGGTTTGCCATTGCCTTCCCCAGTCACTGACACTTCCCCCCCCCAGCAAGCTGGGTCCTCATTTGACCGACCTCGGAAGGATGGAAGACTGAGTCAACCTCGAGCCGGCTACCTGATAACCCAGCTTCCACCGAGGATCGAACTCAGGTCGTGAGCAAATAAAGCAGAGAGTCAGGGCTGGATTAACAAATAGGCCAAGTAGGCACTGGCCTATTGGCCCTAGGGTTGCCAAGTCCCCTGCGTTCTCCACCTATTGCGCCATAGAGTTTTCGTCTCCCAAATGGCTAGAGCGTCCGGGAAAACCATAGCGTTTTCCTGGAAATGCCTAGAGCGGCCATGCACGACATTGCCGACACGATGTCACTTCCAGGTGATGTCATCACGCCGGCGACATAGTGGGAGGCTCCCTTCCTGTTTCCCCCCTTGCTTGCAGCCCTCCCAGCCTGCATGAAGAGATCATTTGTGAGGGGCCCCTGAGATTTCGACTGCCTAAGGACCTCCACAGGGTTTAATCTGGCACTGAGAGAGTAGACCAGAAGCAAGTTTTTAGGGTGTGGGGTAAGAAGGAAAGAGTACATGAAAATTCAGAGGGTCTGGAGCTCCACTCCTGTGAGCTCCTGCTCAAAATGAGACCTGGGCTTAGGGTTGCCTATTCCCAGGTAGGAAACACTAGAAATAAACCACTGCTTTTTAAATGTTGCAAATAAATGCTTAAGCAATTTCGTTCATAATGATGCGATTGTATTATTATCATCACAAACCAAAATTAATTAAATGTCCATAGAAAAATCAAAAAGTCATTTCACACCACTCTTGTAAGGTAGTACTTTACACTTCACTGTCTCAGTTCTCCTTGGCTGGAAATGGTTCGTGCAAGCTGCAAAGTAACCTTGTATTGTAATGTGTAAGCGATTGCCTTCAGCACAGGTTCCAAAGCGAAAAGAAAGCGGCCAGTGGAAGGTGAACGAAACACAGAACTGAACCTAGGACCTGTGTAGCCGCTGCACCTGTCAGACTTCGGTCTGCTACCCATAGGAGGAATCGTATAAAAGTGTGGGACTGTCTGCGTCTTTCAAGCAAAGGAGAACTGAGACAGTGGACTGTAAAATGTTACCTTACAAGAGTGATGTGAAATAACATTTTGATTTGAAGTGCTACCTGATAGATAGATAGATAGATAGATAGATAGATAGATAGATAGATAGATAGATAGATAGATAGATGATAGATAGATAGATAGATAGATAGATAGATAGATAGATAGATAGATAGATAAATTTATTGTCATTGTTCTCAAAAAAGAAAATGAGAGCAACGAAATGAGGTGCTCTTCCACAAACATACCAACACATCAACACCCACAAAAGGACATATACATAGACCATTTAAATGCATCTAAAAACAAATAACCATTCATGAGCCTGCATTTAGCCTAACCACGGCACTTGGATAAAAGCTGCCCTTGAATCTATTTGTCTTAGCCTTCAACACTCTATATCGCCTACCTGAGTGGTGTGAAATAACTTTTTGATTTTTCTTTGGACATTTAATGAATTTTGGTTTGTGATGATAATAATACAATTGCATCATTATGAAAGAAATTGCTTAAGCGTTTATTTGCAACATAAAAAAAAGCTGTGGTTTATTTCTAGTGTTTGCTAATCACACTGCAGTTTCCGGTTTGCTCAATCCCAATAATCAAAGGGTGATTAACATGTGGAATTCACTGCCACATATATGAGCTCCTGCTGAATCTGGGGCCTGCCCAGGTCCCACCTGGCATCCCTAGATCATCTAATCCAGATACATGAAATTCAGGGTCTCAGTCTCTGACTCTCCATCGTGCCCTGCCCCAATCAGAATGGCAACGCAAAGCCGACCTCCAACAAAAGAAGTTACATTGAATTTTCTGCCCTTATAAACAGTTGCCCTTCAGCTTTAATTTCATTGTTCATCTTTTGCCGTGGTCCCATCCCTGTTTCTTCCATCTGAAAACATGGGGATGACCTTTGAGGTCCTAGCAAAGAGGCTTGAGGAACCAAGTACTGTTTTTTCTTTGGAAAGCAAACACAATGCTGTCAAGCGGAAAGAACATCACTCATCTACTATAATGCAAAGGTGTTGACTTCCGAGCTACGTCGCCTTGCTATCAGGTGGATTCGCGAGCTCTCCTGCTTGCGACTCCCCTGAATCAGGCAGGAGGAGGGGTGTCACAGATGTGACACCCCCAAAGAGACCCTGGGGGGGGGTCTCTTAGGCATGGGGCTTTTACAGCAGGACAGGGGCGCAACAGCAGTTGCTCCTGTTCCTTCTGTGTGCCCTGAAGCTTTTCCCATTATGATCGCCATTACAACAGCAAGAGGTGAACGCCCGATCACTTGCTTTTCTTTTCTTCAATAAGCTTTTGATCTATCACCCCTCTATCTCAAGCATGACAACTCTTCAATGCAAGTAAGTCAGCTTTCAATTACCAAGGGCTAATGGGTCATTTTTACATTTTAATGACCTGACAGTTCAAAGGAAGGGAAAGAGATTGATATCTCTAATTGCCCTGTGAATGAGGCCGTGGAAAGCTAAAGAAGATCTCTAAGTACTGGAAACAATTTGAATTAATCGGAATATGGACACTTAAATTGACCCAGATCATAATTGGATATTTGTTAAAGAGACTAGTATGCGGCTGCAATATGGACACTTAAATCGACCCAAATCATAATTGGATATTTGTTAAAGAGACTAGTATGCGGCTGCAATACAGTCTGAACAAAATGAGATATTGTTAGAGGGATTTCTCCTTGTCTGATTTGAAATTCATACACTAACATCTAAAACTCCAGTTGGAGGAGACTGGGAAGGACGGGCTATCTGGGACTCTGAGCTATTTTTAAATCTGGATTAATGAATGAGTTTGCTGACAGAGAAAAATGGCTTTGCTAAGTAAAATTTCTTATAAAAAAGATATTTTAAACAATTTGAAATCTCTGAGGCAAGATCTTGGTTTATTGACAGACTTGGTTAAGAAGCAAACGGAAGCTTTTTTGCTGAAAGCTAGCGAAATCTCAAATCTACATGAGCAGAGTGCTAAAGAGAACCCGGTGATGTCTGTGGAATTGAAATGGGAGACTGACCTGTTGGGAAACAATCAAAAGAAAATTAAAATGGAATCCTACGACGTAGTTAAAAAAAGAAGACCGGAAATGGAGACTGATTCAAACTAGGTTGAGAGGAACAAAGGCTGTGGAATTCTTCTCACTTTCTTCAAGAAGGACTGCATTAAGAAGTAAGAAGATGCATTTTAACCAGAAAATCATGATGTGGAAATCTTTCAGAAAGAAGAGCCTCCTGAACTAGACTTTTCTCAGTGGATAGCTGGACATGGATTTCTGTAAGGAAATATGATATGTGAAATTAGAAGTCTGAGATTTTTTTTTTCCTTTTTTGTTTTTGGGCTATAATAAGTTGTCTTGTTTAAATCAATATGGATTTAAAAGTTAAAGAACTAAAAAGTCTTTGAAAAGAATTTTATGTAAAAGTACATTGCTGAGCAGACAGGTTAAAACGGATAAAAGGAAGTACTTCTTCACCCAAAGGGTGATTAACATGTGGAATTCACTGCCACAGGAGGTGGTGGCGGCCACAAGCATGGCCACCTTCAAGAGGGGGTTAGATAAAAATATGGAGCAGAGGTCCATCAGTGGCTATTAGCCACAGTGTGTATGTGTGTGTGTGTATATATATATATATATATATATATATATATTTGGCCGCTGTGTGACACAGAATGTTGGACTGGATGGGCCATTGGCCTGATCTAACATGGCTTCTCTTATGTTCTTATGTTCTTAGTAGTTAACTTAGATTAACTTTTAAGAAGGCAGATAGCGTAATTTCCTGATAAATTGCTGAACTTGTTTTTAATACATAATGATATTAGTCTCTATGTTTGTTATTGATATGGGTAATTCTACAAGTTAATCTATAACTGTTAAGGTAGATATTATAATTTTTTCGCTAATTAGTAGAGCTCCTTCTAATATGCTTGTTTGAAGAAATTGTCTATAATAAGATAGATAAACTATTGTGCCCTATTTTTAATTTATCAAGGATATTGGTCACAGACTGTGTTAAGGAGAGAGAAGGTGCATATTAGTTATAAATCAGGAGATAGATTTCTTTTTAGTAAGAAGGGTTTCCTGAAACGTTCTCATCTTGGTGGGTAGTTGGGTATGGAACTCTCAATAAGAACAGGCATGTGATTTTTATTTTTGGGCCATAATAAGTTGTTTTTCCTAGCCCGATAGGGATATAAGAGGTGGACAGATGTTATGTAAACTGGTAAATCTGTTTTTAGTATGCCTCCCAGGAGAAACTGTTCATATTGAGATAGACAAAATACTATGCTGTATTTTTTTTTAGCTTCTTAAGGATAAAGATACGACTTTTTTGTGTCTATGCAGGCCAAAGAATCTACTTCCTAATCTCTGTGTTAAGCAGGCCTTGAATTCAGCAGGAGCTCATAAGAACATAAGAGAAGCCATGTTGGATAAGGCCAGTGGCCCATTCAGTTCAACAATCTGTGTCACACAGTAGCCAAAAAAAAGCCCCAAGTGCCATCAGGAGGTTCACAAGTGGGGCTAGAAGCCCTTCCACTTTGCCCCCCCCCCTCCACAAAGCACCAAGAATACAAAGCATCACTGCCCCAGACAGTTCCAACAATACACTGTGGCTAATAGCCACTGATGAACCTCTGCTCCATATTTTTATCCAATCCCCTCTTGAAGCTGGCTATAATTTTTCCATCCCATGCATAATCTTGTAAACCTCTATCGTGTCACCCTGCAGTCGACATTTCTCCAAGCTAAAGAGCCCCAAGCGTTTTAACCTTTCTTCATAGGGAAAGTGTTCCAAACCTTTAATCATTCTAGTTGCCCTTTTCTGCACTTTTTCCAATGCTATAATATCCTTTTTGAGGTGCGGTGACCAGAATTGCACACAGTATTCCAAATGAGACTGCACCATCGATTTATACAGGGGCATTATGATACTGGCTGGTTTGTTTTCAATTCCCTTTCTAATAATTCCCAACATGACGTTGGCCTTTTTTATTGCAATCGCACACTGTCTTGACATTTTCAGTGAGTTATCTACCACTACCCCAAGATCTCTGTCTTGGTCTCTGCCAATTCACACCCCATCAACTTGTATCTGTAGCTGGAACTTTTTGGCCCCAATGTGCATTACTTTGCACTTGGCCACATTATACCTCATCTGCCATGTTGATGCCCACTCACCCAGCCTCAACAGATCCCTTTGGAGTGCCTCACAATACTCTCTGGTTCTCACCATCCGGAACAATTTAGTGTCAACTGCAAACTTGGCCACTTCACTGCTTACTCCCAACTCCAAATCATTAATGAACAAGGAGGAACACTGCTCCTGAACCTTTCTGAGGGTCCCCCCTCCTCTTCCCCACCTACCTTGTCCATTGAATAGGAAATTCAGCTGCATAACAACCCCTGGATTAGGAGAGCAAGCAGCCAGCCAGACACTGGGGGCTTTACCACACCCCTAGTAGCCCTCATTAACCCCTGGAGAAGCCCACACCATCCCTTCTTATGTGATTTTGAGCAGCAAGTAGCTTGCTGACCTTTTGACTGAGGGGGGATGGTGAAGGAGAGCGCTGAGTGAGCGAGGCCTGCTTGGGCTGGCTGGCCTCACTCGCCCAGGGTTCTCCTTTCTTGTGTTGGGTTGCTTTTGGCCGGTGAAGGGGCAGCGTATGCTAATGAGTTATGCTAATGAGCTGCACCACCTATTTTTCTACAAAACAACCCCTGGTGTTGTCAAATCGCTTCTGATGTATGGTGACCCTATGACCTCCAAAATGTCCTATCCTTAATAGCCTTGCTCACGTCTTGCAAACTGAGGGCCGTGTCTTCTTTGATTGGAGTCCATCCATCTCATGTTTTCCTGCTTTCTTTATTGTTTCCTACTATGATTGTCTTCTCCTGCCTTCTCATCATGAGGTGACCAAAGTGCAACAGCCACAGTTGGATCATTTTAGCTTCTAGGAAGAGCTCAGGCTTGATTTAATCTGGAACCCAACAATTGGTCTTTTGGGTGGTCCGTGGTATCTGCAAAACTCTTCTCTGATGACACATTTCCAATGAATTGTCTTTCTTTCTCTCAGCTATCTTTGCTGGCCAACTTCCACCTAGACGTCATCTGGAGTACTGTGTTGAATTTCGAGTACCACAGTTTAAGAAGGATCTAGACAAGCTGGAATGGGCCCAGAGGAGGCCAACAGGGATGGTGAGGGGTCTGGAGACCAAGTTCTGTGAGGAAAGGTTGAAGGAGCTGGGGATGTTTAGCCTGGAGAGAAGAAGATGATATTGGGGTCTGATTTGGGGTTGGTGCTGTAGCAGTAAGATTCTTCCTCAATCTCCTTTTGTCCTCAAGAAGAAGAAGAAGAAGATATTGGATTTATATCCTGTCCTCCACTCTGAAGAGTCTCAGAGCGGCTCACAATCTCCTTTACCTTCCTCCCCCACAACAGACACCCTGTGAGGTGGGTGGGGCTGGGGAGGGCTCTCATAGCAGCTGCCCTTTCAAGGACAACCTCTGCCAGAGCTATGGCTGACCCAAGGCCATGCTAGCAGGTGCAAGTGGAGGAGTGGGGAATCAAACTCGGTTCTCCCAGATAAGAGTCCACACACTTAACCACTATACCAAACTGGAGAGGAGAGGAAAGAAGAAGAAGAGAAATTGGATTTATATCCCATGCTATACTCTGAATCTCAGTGTCCCAGAGCGGTCAGAATCTCCTCTACCTTCCCCCCCCCCACACACACACGCATGCACACACACACACCAGACACCCTGTGAGGTAAGTGGGGCTGAGAGAGCTTTTTATAGCAGCTGTCCTTTCAAGGACAACTCCTTGACTGACCCAAGGCCATTCCAGCAGGCTCAAATGGAGGAGTGGGGAATCAACCCAGTTCTCCCAGATAAGAGACCGGGCACTTAACCGCTACACCAAACTGGATCACCATCAAGTACTTGAAGGGTTGTCATCTAGAGGATGGTGCGGAATTGTTTTCTGTGGCCCCAGAAAGTCGGACCAGAACCAATGGGTTGAAATTTGTGAGAATACCAGTTGAGCTATTTAAAGTCCTAAAAGATGATGCTGTTAAAGTGATGCACCCATTATGTCAACAAATTTGGAAAACACAGCAATGGCCACAGGATTGGAAAAGATCAGTTTATATTCCAATCCCAAAGAAGGGTAATGCCAAGGAACGTTCAAACTATCGCACCATTGCACTCATTTCACATGCCAGCAAGGTCATGTTAAAGATCCTACAAGCTAGGCTTCAGCAGTATGTAGATCGGGAACTACCAGAAGTTCAAGCTGGGTTTTAGAGAGGTAGAGGAACTAGAGATCAAATTGCCAACTTTCGATTGATTATGGAGAAAGCACGGGAGTATCAGAAAAATGTCTATTTCTGTTTCATTGACTATGCTAAAGCCTTTGATTGTGTCGATCACAACAAACTGGCAAGTCCTTAAAGAGATGGGAGTACCAGACCACTCACATGCCTCCTGAGAAACCAGTATAAGGGTCATGAAGCAACGGTCAGAACGGGATATGGAACAACTGATTGGTTTAGAATAAGAAAATGAGTTCGACAAGGAAGTATATTATCACCCTGCTTATTTAATTTATATGCAGAGTACATCATGTGGAATGCTGGCCTGGATGAAGCACGAGCCAGAATTAAGATTGCCGGGAAAAACATCAACAACCTCAGATATGCAGATGACACTACTCTAATGGCAGAAAGTGAGGAGGACCTAAAGAACCTCTTGTTGAGGGTGAAAGAGGAGAGCACAAAAGTAGGCTTGAAACTCAACATTAAAAAAAAAAAAAAACCTAAGATCATGGCATCTGGCCCCATCACACATTGGCAAATAGAAGGGGAAGACATGGAAGTAGTGACAGACTTCACATTTCTGGGATCCAAGATCACTGCAGTTTGTGACTGTAGCCATGAAATTAAAAGACGTTTGTTCCTTGGGAGAACAGCTATGGTGAACCTGGGCAGTATAAGAAAAAGTAGAGACATCACCCTGCCCACAAAAGTCCGTATAGTCAAAGCGATGGTATTCCCAGTATGGCTGTGAGAGCTGGACCATAAGGAAGGCCAAGCGCAGAAGAATAGATGCTTTTGAGATGTGGTGCTGGAGAAGACTCTTGAGAGTCCCTTGGCCTGCAAGAAGATCCAGTCAGTCAGTCCTAAGGGAAATCAACCCAGACTGTTCCCTGGAAGGTCAGATGCTGAAGCTGAAGCTCCAATACTTTGGCCACCCAGTGAGAAGGGAGCATTCCCTGGAGAAGACCCTGATGCTGGGAAAGACAGAAGGCAAAAGAAGAAGGGGACGGCAAAAGAGGAGATGGCTGGACAATGTTACTGACGTAACAAAAAACGAATTTGAGCAGACTTCGGAGGATGGTGGAAGACAGGAGGGCCTGGTGTGGCTTTGTCCATGGGGTCGCAAAGAGTCGGACTCGACTGTGCGACTGAACAACAACAAATTTGTGAGTTTCCTGCATTGTGCAGGGGGTTAGACTAGATGACCCTGGCGGTCCCTTCCAACGCTAAGATTCTATGATCCTTTGAATGGCTATATCAGGGGTGTGTGGCCTAATATGCAAAGGAGGTCCTGCTAAAAATAAAAAAAGCCCTGGGAACAATAGATGTGGGATGCCGTTCATGACCGATGGGGCCCTGCTGTACCCCATGAAGCTCTTAATCATTACTGACAGCCAGAGCTTCTAAGCGTTTTCTCTTCTCTCTCCTTTTCCCTCCCCCAGAGAAGCAGAAAGCTTTCAAAGGTTCTGTTTCCTTTTGTCTGATGCTTCGTAAAGGCCAGCTGGGAAATTTCTATCTTGCTTCTTTCCCGCAGAAGGACAAGTGAGAACAACGGGAGGGCGCACCTTAACACGCACGCAGGAAGGCCAAACCTCGGCTCAGAGTTCATGCAGCTATGCAAATGCTACATCTGATTTTTAGTCCATTTCCCCATTGTTTGCCCGTTTGGGGCAAGTCCAAGTCTTTCTTTTTTTGTAGCAGGAACTCCTTTGCATATTAGGCCACACCCCGCTGATGTAGCCCATCCTCCTGGAACTTACAGTAGGCCCCTGTAAAAAGAGCCCTCTACACCAGGGGTGCTGAACTCATTTGTTATGAGGGCTGGATTAGACATAAATGTGACCTTGTCAGGCTGGGCCATGTACCTATTTAAAATTAGGTAGCTGAGACACTAAACTGGAGAAGAATCTTGAGAGTCCCCTGGACTGCAAGAAGATCCAGTCAGTCAGTCCTAAGGGAAATCAACCCAGACTGTTCCCCGGAAGGTCAGATCATGCTGAAACTGAAGCTCAAATACTTTGGCCACCCTCTCTCTTGGCTTGACTTCGCGAACGAAGATTTAAGAAAGGTGCAGTAGTCCACGTCTGCTGCAGGCTCGCTGGTGGCTGACAAGACAAATGCGGGACAGGCAGGACCGGCCACAGTGGCTGCAGGGAAAAGTCTGATTTGGGGTTGGTGCTGTGGCAGTGCGATTCTTCCTCAATCTCCTTTTGTCCTCAAGACCAGCTATGCGTGCGTTCTCAAAGGAAGAGACAGCCTGGTGGATGGTGTGCCTTCATGCTTTGCGATCTGAGGCTAGGTCAGACCACTGGTGATGGTTGATGCGACAGGTACCAAGGGATTTCTTCAAGGAGTCCTTGTACCTCTTCTTTGGTGCCCCTCTATTTTGATGGCCGGTGGAAAGTTTGCCATACAGGGCAATCTTAGGAAGGCGGTGGTTTTCCATCCTGGAAATATGCCCTGCCCAGCGCAGCTGCGTCTTCAACAGCAGTGCCTCGATGCTTGTAACCTCCACCCGCTTGAGGACTTCAGTGTTGGTCACAAAGTCACTCCAGTGGATGTTGAGGATGGTGCGAAGGCAGCGCTGATGAAAGCGCTCAAGGAGTCGCAGGTGATGACGGTATAAAACCCACGATTCGGAGCCGTAGATGAGGGTTGTCATCACAACCGCTTTGTAAACATTGATCTTTGTGCCTTTTTTCAGATGCTTGTTGCTCCACACTCTTTTATGCAGTCAGCCAAATGCATGGTTTGCCTTTGCCAGCCTATTGTCAATCTCCTTGTCGATCTTGGCGTCTGAGGAGATGATGCACCCCAGGTAGCTGAACTGCTGGACTGTCTTCGAAACTGATTCACCCACAGTGATGCAAGGAGGGTGATAATCTTCCTGGGGTGCAGGCTGGTGGAGAACTTCTGTCTTCTTCAGACTAACTTCTAGGCCGAATAGCTTGGCAGCCTCTGCAAAGCAGGATGTCATATGCTGCAGAGCTGATACCAAGTGGGAGACGAGTGCAGCATCATCAGCAAACAGTAGCTCTTGGATAAGTTTTTCCATTGTCTTGGAGTGGGCCTTTAGTCGCCTCAGGTTGAACAGGCTGCCATCGGTGCGATAGCGGATGTAGACACCATCGTCCTCATCTAGATCTACTGCGGCTCTTTGAAGCATCATGCTAAAGAAGATCGTAAAGAGAGTTGGCGCGAGAACGCAGCCTTGCTTTACACCTGTGCCTATTGGGAAGGGCTCCGAGAGGTCGTTGCAGTGTCTGACTTGGCCTCGCTGGTCTTCGTGTAGCTGGATGATCATGCTGAGGAACCTTGGGGGACATCCTAAACGTTCCAAGATTTGCCACAGGCCTTTCCTGCTAACGGTATCGAAAGCTTTGGTAAGGTCGACAAAAGTCACATATAGACCCTTGTTCTGTTCCCTGCATTTCTCTTGGAGCTGCCTGAGAACAGATACCATGTCGGTGGTGCTCCTGTTAGCTCTGAAGCCGCACTGGCTCTCTGGGAGGAGTTCTTCTGCAACGGTGGGTACCAGTCTGTTCAGGAGTATTCTAGCAAGGATTTTGCCTGCGATGGAGAGCAGGGTTATCCCTCGGTAGTTGGAGCAGTCTGACTTTTCCCCTTTGTTCTTGTGTAGAGTAATGATGATTGCATCGCGAAAGTCCTGTGGTAATTTGCCTTGTTCCCAGCAGGTGACAAGTACTTTGTAAAATGTGCTATGTAGTACTATGCCCCCATGCTTCCAGATCTCTGGTGGAATTCCATCAACTCCTGCTGCCTTGCCACTTTTCAGTCGCTTGATGGCTTTAACAGTCTCTTCTAGGGTGGGGATCTCATCCAACTCTGTTTTCACCGGTTGAAGTGGGGTGAGGTGGATTGCTGAATCTTGAACTACGCGGTTGGCACTGAAGAGAACCTGAAAATACTCCGACCACTGGTTCAGTATGGATGCCTTGTCTGTGAGGAGCACTTGGCCGTCTGCACTATGCAAGGGACTCTGAGCCTGATATGATGGACCATATACTGCCTTCAGGGCTTCGTAGAACCCTCTTAAATCACCAGTGTCTGCACACAGCTGGGTTCTCTCTGCAAGCTTGGTCCACTACTCGTTCTGAATGTCCTGAAGCTTGCGCTGGAGGTTGCTACATGCAGCGCGAAAGGTTGCTTTTTTCCCGGGACAGGAGGGCTGAGCAAGATGTGCTTGGTAGGCAGATCTCTTTTTCGCCAGTAATTCTTGGATCTCTTGATTGTTCTCGTCAAACCAGTCCTTGTTCTTCCTTGTGGAGAACCCGAGGACTTCTTCAGAGGTCAACAGGATGGTAGTTTTTAGGTGTTCCCAGAGTGCTTCTGGAGAAGGGACTGTGGGGCAACTGGGGTCCTCAATTCTTGTCTAGAGTTTTGCCTGGAAGGCAGCTTTAACTTCGGCTGACTGAAGGCTGCCAACCTGAAACGTCCTTCAGGGGATACCGCCTCTCCTGGGTGTAGATTTAAAGTGAAAACGGAGATTGCAGCGTACAAGACGATGATCCGTATGACATTCTGCACTGGGCATTACTCGGGTGTGTAAGACATCTCGAAGGTCTCTCTGGCGCACCAGAATGTAGTCAATAAGGTGCCAATGCTTGGACCGTGGGTGCATCCAGGTTGTCTTCAGACTGTTCTTCTGCTGGAAGATAGTGTTGGTGATGGTGAGCTGATGCTCCATGCAGAATTCTAGCAGGAGGCGCCCGTTATCATTGCAGTTGCCAGTGCCGTCCTTTCCAGGCTTCCGAGTCTTTACGTACTCTGGCATTGAAGTCGCCAAGGATGATCACCTTGTCCTCTGTAGGGGTCTTCCATACGAGGTTGCGTAGATCAGCATAGAACTTGTTCTTTTCTGCAGGATCTGCTTGAAGGGTTGAGGCATACACACTGAAGAGTGTTGCATGCTGCTTGTTTTGAAGTGGGAGGCGCATGGACATGATGCGATCTGAGTGACCTGTTGGCAGGTTTTCGAGTTTGGAGGCAATGGAGTTCCTGACCATGAAGCCAACGCCAGAAAGGCGGCTCTCAGCCTTTGACTTACCCAACCAGTAGAGGGTATAGCCAGCACCGTGTTCTTGAAGACTACCTTCCTCAGGGAAACGGACCTCACTGAGAGCTGCTATGTCGATATTCAACCTGAGAAGTTCGTGGGCAACTAGAGCAGAGCGTCGTTCAGGGCGACCACTGTCTACTGTGTCAAGCATGGTTCTGACGTTCCAACACGCAAGCTTTAGTCTTTGCACACTTTGTGAGGTATGTGCATGCCTTTTCTTTGTTATTTTTCGACCGCAAATAAGGATGCCCGTTGACCACAGCTAGCCAACTGGGGGTGGGGGGGAGACGAGCTTTGTTTAGGCCATCTTTTCTAGGCCCCTCTCCATACAGAGCAAGCAGTGCTGTCCCTAAATAAGGCTGCTTGGTCGTTCAGGGTGTTGCCGAAAAATGCTTTCGTCTCCGGGTCAGCATCAGGCGACCAATACCCTGAACCGCCTACATGCGGGATCGGGACTGCGGCTTCCAGTGGCATCTTCCACCTGCCATTTTGCCCCTTGCCCATCGCTGCAGGACTTGGTATGTTGTGGGTTGTGGATGTGGATACCCTTCAGGCCTGTGCAGAGGAATTTTTAGGTGAAGCACAGTGTGCGCAGTACTGGCTCCACCCTTTCACCTTGGGGTCATCTGCCATGGCCCAGTAAGCCGGGACGCCGGCAGCGAGTCCTCCAGGTGGTAGGTGTTACATTAACGAGCTCTGTCTGCCCGGGCTTGATGTTACAGTTTTCCTTCTCTTGACTTGCGAGGTTGGTGAGCCCAGCCTGCCCATCCGGTTATACCGCCGAACATTCGGTCGCACCATGACGTGGCAAACTCTGTGAAAAATGGGGGGGACCAGCGAGAAGGTGTTGCCACGGATGCAGTAATGCAGGAGAGGCCATTGCAGTGACCATTTGCCAGGCAAAGCCAGACAGTGACCACGCAGCGTTCACTACACCGGGAAAGGAGAGGCTATGTATTGCGCATACACTTTCCCTGGGGGGGGGCAGGACACCCTGAGGGAGCCCCCCCCACCCCCTGCCACCCAATGAGATGGGATCACTCACTGGAGAAGACCCTGATGCTGGGAAAGACGGAAGGCAAAAGAAGAAGGGGACGGCAAAAGAGGAGATGGCTGGACAGCGTGACTGATGTAACTAACACAAATTTAAGCAAACTTCGGAGAATGGTGGAAGTCAGGAGGGCCTGGCGTGACTTTGTCCATGGGGTCGCAAAGAGTCAGATTCGACTGTGCAACTGAACAGCAACAACAACAAAGCTGAGACACAAACTTTATGAAGGACACAGACAAACACAATTAAAGATTTAAAAAAAAACCCTTAAAGCATGCTTAAAATATTAGCACTCGTTGATCTTAAAGGTGCTTTCCTTGTATCTCCCCTGTGCAACTTATGGAGGGAACTGGGCAAAGGAAGCTCTGGCTCTTTCATTCCTTCCCCAGGGGACCAGGATGGGGAGGAGCCTCAGCCAATAGAAGGAATTGAGGCTTGGCCCAGTAGCTCTGCTGTGTGATTGAGAGAACCTGGCAAAGCAAACTCTCCCTCCCTCCTTTCCTCCCAAAGGAAGAAATAGAGGTTTTTCTCTGTAGCTCCTGTGCAATTGAGCAAGCCTTGCAAAGCAAGCTGTGGTGCAGAAGGAAGCAAGAGAGAGGGAGAAGAAAGCAGACGACAGCCAGTTGCTGGGGGGCCTGATAGGAGCCCTCCTGATTCAGCCCCCAAGCCATACATTTGACACCCCTGCTCTTAGCTTTGGGACGATTGGCTACATCAGGGGTGTGTGGTCTAATAGGCAAAGGGGTTCCGGCTACCAAAAAGCCCTGGGCAAGTCAGTAAGGCCCCCACACTTCTATTCCTTGTCAGAATCAATGAAACAGAAATCTTCAGGAAGGCATTTTTAATTACAAGGATCAGAATTGCGGCATAATGGAATGATCCAGGAAAGGGTTTTCATAAAGGAACAGGATTCAGTCTTTTGCAGTGGATTTTTTCTGTAGTAAAAAAAAAAGTAGTCCCCTGTGCAAGCACCAGTTGTTTCTGACTCTGGGGTGACGTTGCTTTCACGTTTTCATGGCAGACTTTGTTACGGGGTGGCTTGCCATTGCCTTCCCCAGTCATCTACACTCCCCCCCAGCAAGCTGGGTACTCATATTACCGACCTCGGAAGGATGGAAGGCTGAGTCAACCTCGAGCCGGCTACCTAAACTCAGCTTCTGCTGGAATTGAACTCAGGTCATGAGCAGAGAGCTCTGACTGCAGTACTGCAGCTTTACCACTCTGTGCCATGGGGCAAAGTATTATTTTGCTGAATTACTGTATTACTTGGCTTTTAATGCGCTGTCTTGTATCTTTGCCTTCCACGCTTGGCATTGTTTACGAGAGGTCGTGCTTTCGAAAGCTTTCCCGTCTGGGTTGCATCCTCGTTCTTGTCATCCTAGCCCCTTTGCATTGTTTCGTGCTGTCTGAAGGACTCTTTCAAAAGTATTTCAGAATCCATCACGATTCTCAGAGTGAAAGGTGGGTTAGGCAAGCAGTCAATCATTTCATACATTTCTGTTCTGAATAAAATAGGACCGATGCTCAGATTTCTGGTGCAGCTTATAAAAAAATAATAATAATAACCAAACTCTCGAGTTACGAGGAGAGCAAAACAACAAAATGTCTCATCTCTTCTGGAAGAATAATACTTTTTAAAAAAGCATTTCATACCCACCCCCACACAGACATATATGGTGTAGTGGTTAAAAGCAGCGGACTCTGAACTGGAGAATGGGGTTTAATTTCCCCCTCCTCCACATACAGCTGCTGGGTGACCTTGAATCAGCCTCAGTTCTCTCAGAGCTGTTTTCTCAAGAGTAGTTCTCCGAGACCTCTCTCAGCCCCACCTACCTCACAGGGTATCTGTTGGGGGGAGAGGAAGGGAAGCGGATTGTAAGCTCCTCTGAGACACCGAGTGAAGGGCAGGGTATAAATCCAATCTCCTCCTCAAGTTTGGTGTAGTGGTGAAGTGTGCAGACTCTTATCTGGGAGAACCAGGGTTGACTCCCCACTCCTCCACTTGTGGCTGCTGGAATGGCCTTGGGTCAGCCATAGCTCTGGCAGAGTTGTCCTTGAAAGGGCAGCTTCTGGGAGAGCTCTCTCAGCCCCACCCACTTCACAGGGTGTTTGTTGTGGGGGATGAAGATAAAGGAGATTTTAAGCCACTCTGAGATTCAGAGTGAAAGGCGGGGTATATATCCAATATCATTGTCATCTTCTTCGTTCCTGCCATCCTAGCCCCTTTGCATTATTTCGTGCTGCCTGAAGGACTCTTTCGAAAATATTTCAGAATCCATCACGATTCTCAGAGTGAAAGGTGGGGTTAGGCACGCAGTCAATCATTTCCTCCTCCCAGCATCTGCAGTTAAAAACACCGGATGAGGTGAAAGGCCTCAACGCGAGATCCCTGAGAGCTTTAACCAGTCTTTGTACATTGTACGTAATACTGACCTTTTTGGACCAATTGTCTGAATTAGCATGAAGCAGATGCACGTGGACGAAGACAGAACATGGTCCCAATCCACCAAATGCTGTAGCTTCTCCTCAGAGAATTCTGTCAGAATGCCATGTAACCTTTCCAAGCTGTCTTAGGACCGAGCGCTTCTGTTCCCCGTGCATTTCTGTATGTTTCGGCCCCAAGCCTTCTGGTATATTAATCCTAGCAGCAATGAAATATCTCTCCCTTGCTTGTGGCAGGCGGTATTTTTGGCACCTAAAAAAAAAAAAAGACAGGAGGCAGCAGGCCTGATATTTTCTCCTCCGTCCAAAAAGTCCCAGAGCGCAACCCAATTGTTTTGGGCAGAACTGGGGAAATGAATCTTTTTTTTGGCACTCGCTTCCCTGGCCTGTGAGGCAGAAGAGAAGAGGCAGGGAACCCTGGGCCGAGTGTTTGTTTTGGATTGAAACCTTTCCAAATGGGTTTGTAACACTGAGTGTCGCTTGTTTCGAGGGAAGCGAGAGAAAAGGACTGCGTTCTTCCGTAGCCCTGATGGAGTGCTGAAACAATCTGGAGAGCCAGTTTGGTGTAGTGGTGAAGTGTGCAGACTCTTATCTGGGAGAACCGGGTTTGATTCCCCACTCCTCCACTTGAACCTGCTGGAATGGTCTCGGGTCAGCCACAGCTCTGGCAGAGGTTGTCCTTGAAAGGGCAGCTGCTATGAGAGCTCTCTCAGCCCCACCCACCTCGCAGGGTGTCTGTTGTGGGGGAGGAAGGGAAAGGAGATTGAAGGCCGCTCTCTGTCCTTGAAAGGGCAGCTGCTGGGAGGCCCTCTCCAGCCCCACCCACCTCACAGGGTGTCTGTTGTCGGGGAGGAAGGGAAAGGAGATTGTAGGCCGCTCTCTGTCCTTGAAAGGGCAGCTGCTATGAGAGCCCTCTCCAGCCCCACCCACCTCACAGGGTGTCTGTTGTGGGGGAGGAAGGTAAAGGCGATTGTGAGCCAGTCTGAGACTCTTTAGGGGAGGGCGGGATATAAATCCAATATCTTCATCTACCTCACAGGGTGTCTGTTGTGGTGGTGTGGGGGGGGGAAGGTAAAGGAGATTGTGAGCCACTCTGAGACTCTTCGGAGTGGAGGGCAGGATATAAATCCAATATCATCTTCTTTCTCCAGGAATTGGCTGAACATAAAATGCAAATTTCCAAGCATTTTGGAGCGCTGCTGACATGAGACGTATTCCCACAGGAGGAAGAAAATATTTTTCTCTTTCTCTGCCAACTCTCCCCCTCTCTTTCCCAGTTTTGGTTCTTTTTAAACTCAGCTTTATAATTAGGCTGTCTGCTGAGGATGCAAACATGGAACGTTTTGTTGGGGAATTCAAGCTGTTCTGAGCGTTCGAGATGATAGGTTTTCTCCGGTTTGTCTATAAACAGAGCAGAAGCAGTTTGCTTCAGACTGCAATCTGATTGTCTCTGTTACTGGAGACGGGGTGGATGGATTGCACTGAAAGCTCGAGGGATTTCCAACAGATCTAGAACCATAAATATCTGAGATGCATAATGTAAGCAAACAGACAAAAATAGTACTGGGAAAACACTCCCACACTTAGCCTGAAACCCCTCACATTTTTGTATTTGCCATCATCAGTATATATAATTGTCAAGGCCGCCCTATCTGTGGAAGCTCAAATCCAGAGATTGGAACCATGGGCAGATCTTTCTACAAATCTGAGAAAAGCCCCAGGCTTAATCTGAAATTAAAACAAAAAGGAAGAAAAAAATGGGGAGGGCTAAAACTACGAAATGATTAAAAGGAGCACCTGTCGATTTTAAGAAATGGATGTCCACAGCGGCTATCGCTAGGCAGCAATAACAGCATTGCCAGCCTTCAAGCCTCGGTTTCACTCAGTAAAAGGCAGGGGAGGCAGACCTGTTTTGACCTTTGAGGGAGGACCCAGTGGGACCAGGCCAACCAGCAACTACCAGCAACTTCCCATGATGCATGACTCACCCAGGTCCGGCTGCTTGGTGCTATTCAACAGCAACCCTTCACAAAAGTCAGTGTGGCATACTGGTTAGAGGTTCAGATCAGGAGCTAGGAGATCCAGATTTCAAATCCCCCACTCCACTGTAGATATTCACTGGATGACTTTGGGCCAATTACTCTCATCCTCACCTACCTCACAGGGTTGCTGTCAGGATACAGTGGAAAAGAGAAGGTTGTAAGCTGCTTTGGGTCTCCATCGTGGGAAAAGTTTATGGGACAGTTCAAAGGTTATTGATGTGGGCTTTGATTTATCTGTTTAATAATTTATTTTTATTTATTTTATTTTATTCGATTTATATCCCGCCCTACCCCACTGAGGCGGGGTTTTGGTGTTTGGTGATTGTAATAGATAATAATGTGTTTGGTGATTGTAATAGATAATTATGCTTGTAGAGGGCAGGGGTGTCAAACTCATTTGTTACGAGGGCCGGATCTAACATGAATGGGAACATAAGAACATAAGAGAATCCATGTTGGATCAGGCCAGTGGCCTATCCAGTCCAACACTCTGAGTCACATAAGAACATAAGAGAAGCCCTGTTGGATCAGGCCAGTGGCCCATCCAGTCCAACACTCTGTGTCACATAAGAACATAAGAGAAGCCATGTTGGATCAGGCCAGTGGCCCATCCAGTCCAACACTCTGTGTCACATAAGAACATAAGAGAATCCATGTTGGATCAGGCAGTGCCCATCCAGTCCAACACTCTGTGTCACAGAAGAACATAAGAGAAGCCATGTTGCATCAGGCCAATGGCCCATCCAGTCCAACACTCTGTGTCACATAAGAACATAGAGAAGCCATGTTGGATCAGGCCAATGGCCCATCCAGTCCAACACTCTGTGTCACATAAGAACATAAGAGAAGCCCTGTTAGATCGGCCAGTGGCCCATCCAGTCCAACACTCTGTGTCACATAAGAACATAAGAGAAGCCATGTTGGATCAGGCCAGTGGCCTATCCAGTCCAACACTATGTCACACAGTGGCCAAAAAACCCCAGATGCTATCAGGAGGTCCACCAGTGGGGCCAGGACACTATAAGCCCTCCCACTGTTGCCCCTCCCAAGCACCAAGAATACAGAGCATCACTTGCCCTAAACAGAGAGTTCCATCTATGCCTTGTGGCTGATAGCCACTGATGGACCATATGTTGATTCAATCCCCTCTTGAAGCTGGCTATGCTTGTAGCTGCCACTGCATCCTGGGTCAGTGAATGCAATGCAAAATCTTTTAAAGTCCAAAAGCCTGTGAGTACTTGGAAGGCAACTGGAGTGAAGTAGAGAGACGAGCGTCCTAGGCAAGAATCATGTTTTGGGTGGCCATGCCTTCGCCAGTTCAGTGATCTTTTGAAGATGGAACCCAAAGAGATGCTGCAAGATCAAAAGATGCACTCCAGAGGACTGACTATGAATTCTGTAACAAGGTTCTCATCAACCTGAAGGCTGGCAGCCCTAAATCACGCCAACGTATCTTTGAAATAGGTATGTACATACACAGTAACAGTTAGAGGAGGGCGACAAAGATGGTGAAGGGTCTGGAGAGCAAGTCCTGTGATGAAAGGTTGAAGGAGCTGGGGATGTTTAGCCTGGAGAGGAGGCGGCTGAGAGGTGATACGATCACCATCTTCAAGTAGTTGAAGGGCTGTCATATAGATGCATTTGCATATTAGGCCAGACCTCCTGATGTCATCATTGCTTCACACAGGGCTCTTTTGTAGAAAAGCCCAGCAGGAACTCGTTTGCATATTAGGCCACACCCCCAATGGCAAGCCAGCTGGAACTGTGTTCCTGTGCATTCCTGCTCAAAAGAAGGAGAAGAAGAAGAAGAAAGAAAGAAAGAAAGAAAGAAGAAAGAAAGAAAGAAAGAAAGAAAGAAAGAAAGAAGAAAGAGGAAGGAAGGAAGGAAAGAGAGAAAGAAAAAGAAAGAGGAAGGAAGGAAAGAGAGAGAAAGAAAGAGGAAGAAAGAAGGAAAGAGAGAAAGAAAGAAAGAAAGAAAGAAAGAAAGAGAGAAAGAAAGAAAGAAAGAAAAAGAAAGAGGAAGGAAGGAAGGAAGGAAAGAAAGAAAGAAAGAGAGAGAGAGAAAGAAAAAGAAAGAGAAAGAAAGAAAGAAAGAGAAAGAAAGAAAGAAAGAAAGAAAGAAAGAAAGAAAGAAAGAAAGAGGAAGGAAGGAACGAAGGAAGGAAGGAAGGGAAAGAGAGAAAGAAAAAGAAAGAGGAAGGAAGGAAGGAAAGAGAGAGAAAGAAAGAGGAAGAAAGGAAGGAAAGAGAGAAAGAAAGAAAGAAAGAAAGAAAGAAAGAAAGAAAGAAAGAAAGAAAGAAAGAAAGAAAGAAAAAGAAAGAGGAAGGAAGGAAGGAAGGAAGGAAAGAAAGAAAGAAAGAAAGAAAGAGAGAGAGAGAAAGAAAAAGAAAGAGGAAGGAAGGAAGGAAGGAAAGAGAGAGAAAGAAAAAAGAAAGAAAGAAAGAAAGAAAAGAAAGAAAGAAAGAAAGAAAGAAAGAAAGAAAGAAAGAAAGAAAGAAAGAAAGAAAGAAAGAAAGAAAGAAAGAAAGCCCTGCACATTATAATCAGATTGATTAGGGCAGGGGGGAAATTCTGGGAGGGGGGGGGTTAGCATCTGTAGTTAAGGGCTAGAATATAAGGGAAAGGAAATGATGACTGAAAAATATACATGTGTTGAGCTGTTTAAAATAAGTTTTATTGGCTGACATATAGAAAAATTAATCCAATGCATTTAAAAAGAGAGAGAGAGAGAGGTTGGATCGACTGTCTTTTCGTTCCCCCTGCTGACCCTTTTATCCTAAATGCCTCCGTAGCATTTCCCTCCATGTATAATTAACATCGGGGCTTCTGCCAATTACGAGGGAACTTAGAAGCCTGGGATGAAATGCCAGTTGCTTTCGGAGATAGCTTGAAAGCTGCAGTTTGGATTGCCTAGGCTCAGAAAAAAAACCAAGCAGATGAGATTTGGCACTTTGCCCTTTCCGATGGGCGTTATTGATCTTGGCTGCAAAATGTTCTTCTTCTGCGAAAGGTGCTCGTTTGCAAGATTTCCCCACACTGACAACTCCCTGCAGAGATAGCATCAAAGAATCATAGAGTTGGAAGGGACCTCCAGGGTCATCTAGTCCAACCCCCTGCACAATGCAGGAAACTCACAAACACCTCCCCCTAAGTTCACAGGATCCTCATTGCTGTCAGATGGTCATCCAGCCTCTGTTTTGAAACCTCCAAGGAAGGAGAGCCCACCACCTCCTGAGGAAGCCTGTTCCACTGAGGAACCACTCTAAACTCACAGATACCTCCCCCTACATTCACAGGATCCTCATTGCTGTCAGATGGCCATCGAGCCTCTGTTGAAAAACCTCCAAGGAAGGAGAGCCCACCACCTCCTGAGGAGGAAGCCTGTTCCACTGAGGAACCACTTTAACCATCAGGAAGTTCTTCCTAATGTTAAGCCAGAAACTCTTTTGATTTAATTTAACCCATTGGTTGTGGTCCTACCTTCTGGGGCAACAGAAAACAATTCCACCCCGTCCTCTATAGGACAGCCCTTCAAGGACTTATTTATTTGTTTGTTTGTTCCCAGGGCTGGTTACCTGTATTGTCTTCTGAGACAGGCAGCAGCTCTCCAGAGTTTCAGACAGAGCTCTTTCCCCCACCTACGAAAAGGTCAAGGTCGTCCCCTGTGCAAGCACCAGTCGTTTCCGACTCTGGGGTGATGTCACATTGCGAGGTTTTCATGGCAGACATTTTTTACGGGGCGGTTTGCCATTGCCTTCCCCAGCCCTCTACACTTTCCTCCAGCAAGCTGGGTAAAAGAGCCCCATGGCGCAGAGTGTTAAAGCTGCAGTACTACAGTCCTAAGCTCTGCTCACGACCTGAGTTCAATCCCCGGCAGAAGCTGGGCCTTCAGATAGCCGGCTCGAAGTTGACTCAGCCTTCCACCCTTCCGAGGTCGGTCAAATGAGTCCCTAGCTTGCTGAGGGGAAAGCGTAGATGACTGGGGAAGGCAATGGCAAACCAACCCGTAAAAAGTCTGCCATGAAAGCAACGTCACCCCAGAGTCAGAAACCTGCACAGGGATCTTTCCTTTCCTTTCCTTTCCTTTCCTTTCCTTTCCTTTCCTTTCCTTTCCTTTCCTTTCCTTTCCTTTCCTTTCCTTTCCTTTCCTTTCCTTTCCTTCCTTTCCTTTCCTTTCCTTTCCTTTCCTTTCCTTTCCTTTCCTTTCCTTTCCTTTCCTTGCCATTGCCTTCCCCAGTCATCTACACTTTCCCCCAGCAAGCTGGGGACTCATTTGACCGACCTCGAGAGGATGGAAGGCTGAGCCTGAACCAGCTTCCGTTGGGATCAAACTCAGGTCGTGAGCAGAGGGCTCCGACTGCAGTACTGCAGCTTTACCGCTCTGCGCCACGGGGCTCTTTGTCCTCCCCAGGCTCCACCCCCAAATCTCCAGGAGTTTCAACCTGGAGCTGGCAACCTTACCCTCCATCCCTCGCCAGTAGCCAGAGGCCCTGACAACCCTGGACATCTTAGTGGATCTTAGTGGACCATACGCTGAACATGAGTCAGCAGTGTGATGCGGTGGCTAAAAAGGCAAATGCAATTTGGGGCTGTATCAACGGAAGTATAGATCACGTGAGGGGAGGGGGTGTGTGTGGGCTCCCTCTTGGGTATCCTGCCCCCCCCAGGGAAAGTGTATGCGCAATACATAGCCTCTCCTTTCCCGGTGTAGTGAACGCCGCGTGGTCAAGCAGCCTTATCTAGGGACAGCACTGCTTGCTCCACACGGAGAGGGGCCTAGAAAAGGTGGCCTAAACAAAGCTCGTCTCCCCCACCCCAGTTGGCTAGCCGCGGTCAACGCGTCGATGCGCTTAGAGACCAAGAGGGTGATAATTAGCGACGCAAGAATGAAGGCTGTACACAGTAGCTGTAAAACCACTATATACATTTATTTACAACACCACTCACTCTCCTGACTGACAATATGCTCCGCTGCACTCCAACTCCATTAAACCACACTCACCACAGTTACTCTGTACATTTATACATTGGACAGCCAATCAGCAACTTGCTGTGTCGTGCTGACTCTGCTGGCTGATGCAATCCTTCTGCAGCCAGCCACCTGCTGTCACCTGCTGTCATGTAGATCATCTAAGCCTCTAGATCTACTTTCTGTTCTGCAGCATGTGCTATAAGCTGTCCCTTTACATATAATAGTGACACAGCGGGCATCCTTACTTGCGGTCAAAAAATAACAACAAAGAAAAGGCATGCACCTGCCTCACAAAGTGTGCAAAGACTAAAGCTCGCGTGTTGGAACATCAGAACCATGCTTGACACAGTAGACAGTGGTCGCCCTGAACGACGCTCTGCTCTAGTTGCCCACAAACTTCTCAGGTTGAATATTGACATAGCAGCTCTCAGTGAGGTCCGTTTCCCTGAGGAAGGTAGTCTTCAAGAACACGGTGCTGGCTATACCCTCTACTGGTCGGGTAATCAAAGGCTGAGAGCCACCTTTCTGGCGTTGGCTTCATGGTCAGGAACTCCATTGCCTCCAAACTCAAAAACCTGCCAACAGGTCACTCAGATCGCATCATGTCCATGCGCCTCCCACTTCAAAACAAGCAGCATGCAACGCTCTTCAGTGTGTATGCCCCAACCCTTCAAGCAGATCCTGCAGAAAAGAACAAGTTCTATGCTGATCTACGCAACCTCGTACGGAAGACCCCTACAGAGGACAAGGTGATCATCCTTGGCGACTTCAATGCCAGAGTAGGTAAAGACTCGGAAGCCTGGAAAGGAGTACTTGGCAAACAAGGCATTGGCAACTGCAATGATAACGGGCGCCTCCTGCTAGAATTCTGCACGGAGCACCAGCTCACCATCACCAACACTATCTTTCAGCAGAAGAACAGCCTGAAGACAACCTGGATGCACCCACGGTCCAAGCACTGGCACCTTATCGACTACATTCTGGTGCACCAGAGAGACCTTCGAGATGTCTTACACACCCGAGTAATGCCCAGTGCGGAATGTCATACGGATCATCGTCTTGTACGCTGCAATCTCCGTCTTCACTTTAAACCCACACCCAGGAGAGGAGGTATCCCTCGAAGGAAGCTTCAGGTTGGCAGCCTTCAGTCAGCCGAAGTTAAAGCTGCCTTCCAGGCAAAACTCCAGTCAAGAATTGAGGACCCCAGTTGCCCCACAGACCCTTCTCCAGAAGCACTCTGGGAACACCTAAAAACTACCATCCTGTTGATCTCTGAAGAAGTCCTCGGGTTCTCCACAAGGAAGAACAAGGACTGGTTTGACGAGAACAATCAAGAGATCCAAGAATTACTAGCGAAAAAGAGATCTGCCTACCAAGCACATCTTGCTCAGCCCTCCTGTCCCAGGAAAAAAGCAATCTTTCGTGCTGCATGTAGCAACCTCCAGCGCAAGCTTCGAGACATTCAGAACGAGTGGTGGAACAAGCTTGCAGAGAGAACCCAGCTGTGTGCAGACACTGGTGATTTAAGAGGGTTTTACGAAGCCCTGAAGGCAGTATATGGCCCATCATATCAGGCTCGGAGTCCCTTGAGTAGTGCAGACGACCAAGTGCTCCTCACAGACAAGGCATCCATACTGAACCGGTGGTCGGAGTATTTTCAGGTTCTCTTCAGTGCCAACCGCGTAGTTCAAGATTCAGCAATCCACCTCACCCCACTTCAACCAGTGAAAACAGAGTTGGATGAGATCCCCACCCTAGAAGAGACTGTTAAAGCCATCAAGCAACTGAAAAGTGGCAAGGCAGAGGGAGTTGATGGAATCCCACCAGAGATCTGGAAGCATGGGGGCACAGTACTACATAGCACACTTCACAAAGTACTTGTCACCTGCTGGGAACAAGGCAAACTACCACAGGACTTTCGCGATGCAATCATCATCACTCTACACAAGAACAAAGGGGAAAAGTCAGACTGCTCCAACTACCGGGGGATAACCCTGCTCTCCATCGCAGGCAAAATCCTTGCCAGAATACTCCTGAACAGACTGGCGGCCACCATTGCAGAAGAACTCCTCCCAGAGAGCCAGTGCGGCTCAGAGCTAACAGGAGCACCACCGACATGGTATTTGTTCTCAGGCAGCTCCAAGAGAAATGCAGGGAACAGAACACGGGTCTATATAGGTTAGACTGTTGTTATTTATAGGATAAGTTTAGTAATAGGATAGTGGTATAATAAATGATAGTTCATTATATAGGCATCGCTTCGCTACAATAGGACGGATGATCTTAGAACAGAGTAATTGTAGTTGGATTGTGCGGAATAAACAACATTTTATTTCTATTTTGTTGTTACTTAAAGCATAGCATTAGTGTTTTTGGTGTTTGAAAAAAAGCTACAACATAATAGGTGATGGCTTATTTGAATTAAACTACGATAAGTCGTGATTTATATTTGTTCTAATAGTAATATGCAAATGAGTCCCTGCTGGGCTTTTTCTACAACCCCCCCAGTCTAATGTATTCCTTTAACTTTACCCCAAAAGCAATTAACAGGTGGAATTCACTGCTGCAGGAGGTGGTGGCAGCTACAAGCATAGATAGCTTCAAGAGGGGATTGGATAAGCATATGGAGCAGAGGTCCATCTGTGGCTATTAGCCACAACTTATAGTTGGAGCTCTCTATCTGAGGCAGTGATACTCTGTATTCTGGGTGCTTGGGGGGTGGGGGCAACAGTGGGAGGGCTTCTATTGTCCTGGCCCCACTGCTGGACCTCCTGATGGCACCTGGTTTTTTTGGCCACTGTGTGACACAGAGTGTTGGACTGGATGGACCATTGGCCTGATCCAACAGGGCTTCTCTTATATTCTTACGTTTTCCACCACCGGGCTACCCATCACAGTCTCTGTGTGTGTGTATGTGTGTTCAGTACTATCAGGTTGGTTCCAATTTATGGTGGCTGAGGGAGAAAGGTCGACTGAGGGGGGACATGATAGAGGTTTACAAGATTATGCATAGAATTGAAAGGTGGAGAAAGAAGTACTTCTCTCCCTTTCTCACAATGCAAGAACTCGTGGGCACTCAATGAAATTGCTGAGCAGTCAGGTTAGGACAGACAAAAGGAGTATTTCTTCATCCCAAACATGATTAACACGGAATTCACTGCAACAAGCGGTGTGGCAGCTACAAGCATGGACAGCTTCAAGAGGGGATTGGATCAACGTCTGGAAGTAGAGGTCCATCAGTGACTATTAGCCACTGATAGAACTCTCTGTCTGGGGCAGTGATGCTCTGTATTCTTGATGCTTTGGTGGGGCAACAGTGGGAGGGCTTCTAGTGTCCTGGCCCTGCTGGTGGACCACCTGATGCCCCCTGGGTTTTGGCTATAGGGGTTTAACCCTAAGAATAGATGCATTTGAGCTGTGGTGCTGTAGAAGACTCTTGAGAGTCCCTTGGACTGCAAGAAGGTCAAATCGGTCAGTCCGAAGGGAAATCAACCCTGACTGTTCCCTGGAAGGTCAGATGCTGAAGCTGAAGCTCAAGACTTTGGCCACCCAATGAGAAGGGAGCACTCCCTGGAGAAGACCCTGATGCTGGGAAAGACAGAAGGCAAAAAAAGAAGGGGACGGCAAAAGAGGAGATGGCTGGACAGCATTGCTGTTGCGACAAAGATGCATTTGAGCAGACTTCGGAGGATGGTGGAAGACAGGAGGGCCTGGCGCGACTTGGTCCATGGGGTTGCAAAGAGTCGGTCTAGACCAGGGGTGGGGAACAGTGGCTCTCCAGATGTTTTTTGCCTACAACTCCCATCAGCCCCAGCCATTGGCCATGCTGGCTGGGGCTGATGGGAGTTGTAGGCAAAAACATCTGGAGAGCCACTGTTCCCCACCCCCGGTCTAGACAGTGCGACTGAACAACGACAACAAATACACACACACACACACACTTTTTATTTTATTATTTTGGCAAGTCCCAATGATTGCATTCATGGGAAGAGAAGAGGACAAACTCAGAGGAACGGCCTTGCAGTCAATTGTAGTTGTTCTGTCTGCCGATGACTCATAAGCAGAACTTAGGTCATGTTCAACTGGCAGGTGAATTTCTTCCCCCTTCTCATCTTTGCAAAGAAGAGACAATATTTGCTTTCTTGGCCGGGCCTGGTGGGGCTTAATTAACGTTTCCCAAAGGTCCACGAACTCCTTGGGAGAAGGTGGGGAGGAAGAGAGAGCAGTGTGGGATCACGGCTGTTATTTGGCTTGCGTGAATCGGATCGTGCGCAAAAACCCAGCCCGGGAATCAGCAGGGCACTCGGGGAAAGACAGCTGGTTTCACCGTGTGCGGCCAGCCCTAGCTTGTTAAGTGGCAACAGTGAATGCAGAGCCCCTGTTTTCTTTTAAAGAAACGGAGAGATTGTCTCTCCCAGGAATTTAACCAAAACGACAGGAGAGCTCTGAGGCCTTATTACATCGCAGAACACAACCCAGCCCTTAGCCTCCCTGCGGATACTTGGCAGAGGAACACTGCAGGGAAATTAGTGCCTTACCTTTGTCTATTGCAGGGGTGGCCAAACTTGCTTAACGTAAGAGCCCCATAGAATAACCACAAGAGATGTTTGAGAGCACAAGACAGGGAGGGAGGAGGGGAGGAAGGGAAGGAAGAGAAGGAAGGAAGGAAGAAGGAAGGAAGGAAGGAAGGAAGGAAGGAAGGAAGGAAGGAGAAGGAAGGAAGGAAGGAAGGAAGGAAGGAAGGAAGGAAGGAGAAAAAGAAGATGAAGATATTGGATTTATATCCCACCCTCCACTCCAAATCTCAGAGTGGCTCATCATCTCCTTTACCTTCCTCCCCCACAACAGACACCCTGTGAGGTGAATAGGACTGAGAGGGCTCTCACAGCAGCTGCCCTTTCAAGGACAGAGAGCGGCCTACAATCTCCTTTCCCTTCCTCCCCCACAACAGACACCCTGTGAGGTGGGTGGGGTTGAGAGGGCTCTCACAGCAGCTGCCCTTTCAAGGACAGAGAGCGGCCTACAATCTCCTTTCCCTTCCTCCCCCACAACAGACACCCTGTGAGGTGGGTGGGGCTGAGAGGCTCTCCCAGCAGCTGCCCTTTCAAGGACAGAGAGCGGCCTACAATCTCCTTTCCCTTCCTCCCCCACAACAGACACCCTGTGAAGTGAGTGGGGCTGGAGAGGGCTCTGACAGCAGCTGCCCTTCAAGGACAGAGAGCGGCCGACAATCTCCTTTCCCTTCCTCCCCCACAACAGACACCCTGTGAGGTGGGTGGGGCTGGAGAGGACTCTCACAGCAGCTGTCCTTTCAAGGACAGAGAGCGGCCTACAATCTCCTTTCCCTTCCTCCCCACAACAGACACCCTGTGAGGTGGGTGGGGCTGGGGAGGGCTCTCACAGCAGCTTCCCTTTCAAGGAAAGAGAACGGCCTACAATCTCCTTTCCCTTCCTCCCCCACAACAGACACCCCTGTGAGGTGGGTGGGGCTGGAGAGGGCTCTCCCAGCAGCTGCCCTTTCAAGGACAGAGAGCAGCCTACAATCTCCTTTCCCTTCCTCCCCACAACAGACACCCTGTGAGGTGGGTGGGGCTGGAGGAGGGCTCTCCCAGCAGCTGCCCTTTCAAGGACAGAGACGGCCTACAATTTCCTTTCCCTTCCTCCCCCACAACAGACACCCTGTGAGGTGGGTGGGGCCGAGAGACCTCTCACAGCAGCTGCCCTTTCAAGGACAATTCCTACGAGAGCTAATGGGTGACCCAAGGCCATCCCAGCAGCTGCAAGTGGAGGAGGAAGGAAGGAAGGAAGGAAGGAAGGAAGGAAGGAAGGAAGGAAGGAAGGAAGGAAGGAAGGAAGGAAGACAGATGGGTAGAGAGGGAGAGGGTGGAAATAAAGCAACTTTAAATGCATTCTCCAAGTTGCTGTCTGACTTGGCTTAGGGGAGTGATATAAGAGATGAAATGTCTTCTCCAAGCTGACTGATGAGGCCGGTGGAGGCTTGGCGAGTCACACAACGTGTGCAAGAGAGCCACATGTGGCTCCTGAGTCACAAGTTTGGCCTTAGCCCGTCTTTTGCAACACTGTCTGTAGTAGGAAATTTGAGGAAGAAGAAAAAAGAATGTGGGGGAGGGGGAGGAGTCGTTTTGCATTCCCTCGGATAAGACCTCCCTTGCGTGCTGGTTTTTTTTGCAAATATCGTGGAAGTGCTGCATACGTGAACATGTGAAGCTACCTCATAATGAATCAGACCCTTGGTCCATCAAGGTCAGTATTGTCTACTCTGGCTGGCAGCAGCTCCCCAGGGTCTCAGTCGGAGGTCTTTCGCTTCACCTATTATCTGATCCCGACTGAGAGCCAGTTTGGTGTAGTTAAGTGCGCGGACTCTTATCTGGGAGAACCGGGTTCGATTCCTCACTCCTCCACTTGCAACTGCTAGCATGGCCTTGGTCAGCCATAGCTCTGGCAGAGGTTGTCCTTGAAAGGGCAGCTTCTGAGAGAGCTCTCTCAGCTCACCCACTTCACAGGGTGTCTGTTGTGGGGGAGGAAGGGAAAGGAGGTTGTAGGCCGCTCTCTGTCCTTGAAAGGGCAGCTGCTGGGAGAGCCCTCTCAGCCCCACCCACCTCACAGGGTGTCTGTTGTGAGGGAAGAAGATATAGGAGATTGTAAGCCGCTCAGAGACTCTGATTCAGAGAGAAGGGTGGGTATAAATCAGCAGTATTCTTCTTCTCCTTTTATAGACTCATCAGGCCTCTCATTGCTACATTCAGGGCCCTTTTTTGTAGCAGGGACTCATTTGCATATCAGGCCACACCCCCTGATGTAGCCAAACCTCCAAGAGCTTACAGGGCTCTTAGTACAGGGCCTACTGTAAGCTCCAGGAGGATTGGCTACATCAGGAGTGTGTGGCCTAGTATGCAAAGGAGTTCCTGCTACATAAAAAGGGCCTTGGCTACATTACTTTCAGGTGCAACCCAGAAGTGACAAAGAGTAGCTCTAGGAATCTCTGGGAACTCCTTAGGCATGTAGCTAGGACAGATGGTATACTCACGTATTGACCACATGGTGACTTGTCTGCCTGGTGTGAAGGTAGTGGACATCACATGTGGTCTAGATTGGCTGGTAAACAAGCTGGGGAGCAGCAGTGGCTGAAGAAGAAAGAAGAATTGCAGATTCTTCTCTCTGAATTAGAGACTCAGAACGGCTTTACCATCTCCTATATCTTCTCCCCCCCACAACAGATAACCTGTGAGGTGGGTGGAACTGAGAGGGCTCTCCCAGAAAGCTGCCCTTTCAAGGACAACTCCTGTGACAGCTATAGCTGACCCAAGGCCATTCCAGCAGCTGCAAGTGGAGGAGTGTGGAATCAAACCCGGCTCTCCCAGATAAGAGTCTGCCCTTTCAAGGACAACCTCTGCCAGAGCTATGGCTGACCCAAGGCCATTCCAGCAGCTGCAAGTGGAGGAGTGGGAATCGAACCCGGTTCTCCCAGATAAGAGTCTGCACGCTTAACCACTACACCAAACTGAGGGATGTATTGGCACCAATGATGTCGGGATATGCAGTCATCAGGTCCTGGAGGAAAATTTTCGGCTGCTAAGCAGGAGACTCAAGGCCAAGACCTGCAACGTAGCCTTCTCAGAAGTGCTACCTGTTCCACGTGCAGAGCTGAGAGACACGCACAAATAAGGAATCTGAATGTGTGGATGAGACGATGGTGTGGAGAGGAAGGGCTCAAGTTTGTTCGGTACTGGGATGCTTTTTGGAACAAGCAGGAGCTGCACAAAGAGACGGCCTTCACTTGTCCTGAGAAGGAACCAGGCTGCTGGCACTTCAAATGAAAAAGGCGCCAGAGCAGTCTTGGGGGAAAGCCGACAGGAGATTAAATGTCTCCGGTTCAGGATGGCTCATCTCGGAGAGATGAAGAGGTAGCTGTTTGTGTTCGACGGGGAAATGGATAGAGACAGGGAAATGGACTACCCGCCAAGGTCTCAAGGCAGCAAGAGGAAGGTTGCAGGCCTAACATGCCTTAGAATTATAGACGTTTATATACAAATGCTAGAAGTGTCCAAATGGAGGAGGCTGGAATCCTTACTGTTGGAGGAGAACATACACATTGGGGGAATTTCAGAAACTTGGTGACACAAGAAAAATCAGTGGGATACAGTGATTCCTGGATATAAATTATATCGGGAGGGAAGGGTTGGAGGGGGAGTGTCTCTGTTATGTCAGAGAGGGTATACAGTCCAGTAGGGCTGAGATGTCAGAGGAAGAAGAAGAAGACCGTAGATTTATACCCTATCTTCTCTCTGAATCAGAGTTTCAGAGTGGCTTACAATCTCCTTTATCTTCTTCCCTCACAACAGACACCCTGTGAGGTGGGTGGGGCTGAGAGAGCTCTGACAGAAGCTGCCCCTTTCAAGGACAGCTCTGCGATAGCCATGGTTGACCCAGGGCCATTCCAGCAGCGACAAGCAGAGGAGTGGGGAATCAAACCCAGTTTCTCACCGGATCAGAGTCTGCGCACTTAACCGCTACACCAAACGAGCTCTCGCCAGGACAAATGCTACGGGGGTAATAGTTTCCCCAAAATGAAGCTTAACTCTGGGAGTTTGTTACCACCCATCGGATCAAAGGTTAGATGATTCAAAAACAGCAAAAATTAAGGAAAGCAGCTAGATGAAATAGTTGTGTCACAGTAGGTTGTTTTAACTTTGGCTGGTCTATATGCATTCAAGTTAGGAGGAAGACACTGGGTTTCTAGATGCTCTCCATGAGTGTGCCATGGAGGAGATGGTCATTGAACCTAACAGGGTGGAGACGATCCTGGACTTGGTCCTTTCTAATGCCCAAGACCTGGTGAGAGATGTAAATGTGATAGCATCAGCTGGGAACAGTGATCAGAATGCTATTAAGTTTAACCTTTATGTAAATAGGGAGTTGCCCAAAAAGACCAATACTGTTGGGACACTGTGTGACACAGAGTGTTCGACACAGAGGCTGCGATCACACACACTAAATAATGAGTTTGGTGCAGTGGTCAAGTGTGTGGGCTCTTATCTAGGAGAACTGGGTTTGATTCCCCACTCCTCCACCTGCACCTGTTGGAATGGCCTTGGGTCAGCCATAGCTCTCGCAGAAGAAAGGAGCTTGTGAACCGCTCTAAGACTCTGAGATTCGGAGCGTAGGGAGGGGAATAAATCCAATATCATCATCGTTGTCGTTGTCGTCGTCGTCTTCTTCTTCTTCTTCTTCTTCTTCTTCTTCTTCTTCTTCTTCTTCTTCTTCTTCTTCTTCTTCTTCTTCTTCTTCTTCTTCTTCTTCTTCTTCTTCTTCTTCTTCTTCTTCCCAACTGGATTTTGCCAGTTCACACAGTAAAATCCAATTGGGAAGTGCATTAAAAGTGGTTTGAAAGCGCGTTATTTAGTGTGTGATCGCAGCCAAAGTGTTGGCCCGTCCAACACGACCTTTCTTATATATGTTCCATAATGAAATCATAGAACTTCCAACAGTTCTTCGACCAGAGTGATATGGTCCATGGAACCCACTTTCTGACCACAGCCAGTCAGTGGGGTAACAAAAGAAATGGTGTGGGATAGATTGAGCACAAGGAGTGGAGGAAACATGGTGTAGCATCTTCATGGTGCAGTGCAACTTCGATCTAGGAAGCAGTGCTGTGCTGAACAAGACTTAGATCGAGAAAACTAAGCTGCCTCCATACTATAATGGCAGGAAAAGAACAAAGAATCTGGAGCACTAATTACATAAAAGTTACTTTAACCTAGGGAGTGATTTTTTTAAAGCTGGGGTGTTTGCTTGAGTTTCTGAACTCTTGACTTTGATCTCGGCATGAGTGGACCACAAAAACATCCCACAACCAACCAATTAAATTGCTTGCAAGTTTCAGGGCCCAGTACCTGCCCCATTTCACCAGCCTTGGGATCCTTCCTTCCTTCCTTCCTTCCTTCCTTCCTTCCTTCCTTCCTTCCTTCCTTCCTTCCTTCCTTCCTTCCTTCCTTCCTTCCTTCCTTCCTTCCTTCCTTCCTTCTCCTCCCTCCCTCCCTCCCTCCCTCCCTCCTTCCTTCCTTCCTTCCTTCCTTCCTTCCTTCCTTCCTTCCTTCCTTCCTTCCTTCCTTCCCTCCCTCCTTCCTTCCCTCCCTCCCTCCTCCTCCCTCCCTTCCCTTCCCTTCCCTCCCTCCTCCCTCCCTTCCTTCCCTCCCTCCCTCCTTCCTTCCTTCCTTCCTTCCTCCCTCTCTCCCTCCCTCCCACCTTCCTTCCCTCCCTCCCTCCTCCCTCCTTCCCTTCCCTCCCCTCCCTCCCTCCCTTCATTCCCTCCTTCCTTCCTTCCCTCCCTCCTTCCTCCCTTCTTTCCCTCCCTCCCTCCCTCCCTTTCTTCCTTCCTTCCTTCCTTCCCTCCCTCCTTCCCTCCTTTCTTCCCTCCTTCTTTCCTTCCTCTCTCCCTCTCTCCTTCCTTCCCTCCTTCCTCCCTTCCCCTCCCCTCCCCTTCTTCCTTCCCTCCCTCCCTCCCTCCTTCCCTCCTTTCTTCCTTCCTTCCTTCCTTCTTTCCTTCCTTCCTTCCCTCCTTCCTCCCTTCCCTTCCCTTCCCTCCCCTCCTCCCTCCCTTCCTTCCTTCCTTCCTTCCTTCCTTCCTTCCCTCCCTCCCTCCCTCCTTCCTTCCTTCTTCCTTCCTTCCTTCCTTCTTTCCTTCCTTCCTTCCTTCCTTCCTTCCCTCCTTCCTCCCTTCCCTCCCCTCCCCTTCCTTCCTTCCTTCCTTCCTTCCTTCCTTCCTTCCTTCCTTCCTTCCTTCCTCCCTCCCTCCTTCCTTCCTTCCTTCCTTCCTTCCTTCCCTCCCTCCCTGCCTCCTTCCTTCCTTCCTTCCTTCCTTCCTTCTTCCTCCCACCCTCCCTCCCTCCTTCCCTCCCTCCTTTCTTCCTCCTTCCCTCCTTCTTTCCTTCCTCTCTCCCTCTCTCCTTCCTTCCCTCCTTCCTTCCTTCCTTCCCTCCTTCCTCCCTTCCCTCCCTTCCTTCCTTCCTTCCTTCCTTCCTTCCTTCCTTCCTCCCTCCCTCCTTCCTTCCTTCCTTCCCTCCCTCCCTGCCTCCCTGCCTCCTTCCTTCCTTCCTTCCTTCTTCCTTCCTTCCTTCCTTCCTTCCTTCCTTCCTTCCTTCCTTCCTTCCTTCCTTCCTTCTTCCTTCTATTCTTGTTCTAATTCTCCAGTCAAAGACTCGGGGGCCTCATCTGAGAAATGGGATCAATTTTTCTTCCCCACCCCCAGCAATATTAGTCTAAGAAGCCAAAGGGAATGATTTATAGCTAAACAGAGAAAACCGCTCTGAGAAAACAGATAGGCACGGGGCTTCGAAAACAATTTGTCTCGGGCCAGTAGGAGGCTTTCCAAAAGAAAACAATTTAATTGGGTTCAAAAGTATTTGTTGCGAAGAGGATTTCTGCATCGGCGGTGCCTCTCTGGGAGATGCGAGTTGCTGGGCTGAGAGTTTGGAACTTTAAAGGAGAAGAGTGAGCAGTGTCACCCCGTCATACAGTTTATACATCTGCGGATTCAGATCCCTGGTCTTTGAAATTCAAACTCAATATTGTCTACTCAGACTGACGGTGGCTCTCCTGGGTCTCACGCAAGGGTCCTTCCCATCACCTACTGCCTGGTCCTTTCACTGGAAACGCCGGGGAAAGAAGAAGAAGACTGCAGAATTATACCCCACCCTTCTCTCTGAATCAGAGGCTTAGAGTGGCTTACAATCGCCTATATCTTCTTCCCCCAAAACAGACACCCTGTGAGGTGGGTGGGGCTGGAGAGGGCTCTCACAGCAGCTGCCCTTTCAAGGACAACCTCTGCCAGAGCTATGGCTGACCCAAGGCCATTCCAGCAGGTGCAAGTGGAGGAGTGGGGAATCGAACCCGGTTCTCCCAGATAAGAGTCCGCACACTTAACCACTACATCAAACTGGCGCTACTCCAACCTGGGACCTTCTGTATGCCAAGCAGAGGCTCTAGCATTGAGCCATGGGTCTACTGGGTGGTGAGGGCAGGGCTCTGTTTTGTACCAGGAACTCCTTTGCATATTAGGCCACACCCCCCTAATGTAGCCAATCCTCCCAGAGCTTACAGGGCTCTTCATACAGGGCCTACTTTAAGCTCCAGGAGGGTTGGCTACCTCAGGGGTGTGTGGCCTAATATGCAAAGCAGTTCTGCTACGAAAAAAGCTCTGGGTGGGGAGAAGGCAGCCCCATTCCTTCATCACTTTTGGCCTGACTATATTTACTGTTTTGGTTATTCTCCCATTTTTATTTTTATTTTTTTGTGGAGGAAAATATTAGAACGTTTATCAAAATTCTCACAGGGGGTTGGAACAATGGAGCCCAGAACCCAAGCATTTGGGGAAGGTGGGTAAGAAAGAAAGAGAACAATAAAATTTAGAAGTTCCGGAGCTCCGCTCCTGTGAGCTCCTGCCCCAAATGAGACTTGCCAGTAGCTCACAAAGTAGAATTTTTGCTCACAAGACAGGTTAGAAGGAGTATGGATAACATGCATTCGTGACTGAACTTTTAGCATGGGCGATGGTAATCCATGCAACCGAGCTTCAGAGCTTGGGGAGCTCTCCATGGTGCTGCAGGGTAAGTGTTTAGAGGTCTATCATCAGATCTCAAAAGCTAAGCAGGGCCAGCCGTGGTTAGAACTTGGATGGGAGACCACCAAGGAAGTCTAGCGTTGCTGTGCAGAGGCACGCAAGGGCAAACCATCCTCCGTTCATCTGCCCTGACCAGATTGGCTCAGGCTATCCCAATCTCACCCGATCTTGGAAGCTAAGCAGGGTCAACCCTGGTTAGTATTTGGATGGGAGACCACCAAGGAAGTCCAGGGTTGCTATGCAGAGGCAGGCAAGGGCCAACCACCTCTGAAGTCTTATGTTGTGAGCACCCTATGGGTTCACCATAAGTTGGCTGGTAGAAGAAGAAGACTGCAGATTTATACCCTGCCCTTCTCTCTGAATCAGAGACTCAGAGCGGCTTACAATCTCCCATATCTTCTCCGTCCCCACAACAAACACCCTGTGAGGTGGGTGGGGCTGGAGAGGGCTCTCCCAGCAGCTGCCCTTTCAAGGACAGAGAGCAGCCTACCATCTCCTTTACCTTCCTCCCCCACAACAAACACCCTGTGAGGTGGGTGGGGCTGGAGAGGGCTCTCCCAGCAGCTGCCCTTTCAAGGACAACCTCTGCCAGAGCTATGGCTGACCCAAGGCCATGCTAGCAGGTGCAAGTGGAGGAGTGGGGAATCAAACCCGGTTCTCCCAGATAAGAGTCCGCGCACTTCACCACCGCACCAAACTGGTAGGGTATAGAAGATAGCAGGTGACTAGTTATCGCATGGTAACTAGTTATCGCATGGTAACTTCAATCCCAATTGATGGATTTTCTGCCTGTATGTCCCAGTCATGCATTGAGACAAATGTCAGATGGTTCCTGCCACCCACAAGGACTGAAACTATTGCCTCATGCCAAAGCCTAAATATAGACATTTCTCTTTAGAAGATGACGAAGAAGATGAAGATATTGGATTTATATCCCGCCCTTCACTCTGAAGAGTCTCAGAGCAGCTCACAATCTCCTTTACCTTCCTCCCCCACAACAGACACCCTGTGAGGTGGGTGGGGCTAAGAGAGCTCTCCCAGCAGCTGCCCTTTAAAGGACAACCTCTGCCAGAGCTATGGCTAACCCAAGGCCATTCCAGCAGGTGCAAGTGGAGGAGTGGGGAATCAAACCCGGTTGTCCCAGATAAGAGTCCACACACTTAACCACTACACCAAACTGGCTAGAATAATCAGTTATGACAATTGTAGTGATAATGATGCGGAGATGGTTTAACTGTCCCACCTCAAAGGCTCAGTCTCTGTTTCCGTCCATAGATGCTTGCGAAGATATAGCCTTGCTTATTAAATTTACAACAATTCCAGAATCTTTTTTCTTTTGTCTAGAGCAGATGTAACTTACCTCTGTGAGCTGACACCTCAGATGGGATATTGTTTCGAGGGAATGAAACCCATTGCATGAAAAATGATTTTAATATAATGTGAGAATTATCTTTTGGAGAGCCTACAACATTATGTGGCAAGTATCCTGCAAATTGGGTGATAGGCTGGCTTGCGTAAACCGCATGCACGGTGCCTTGTCCTGGGTGTCCCTCCTGCTGTCTTTTTATGTAACAGCTCAGTTGCTTTCTCCTATATGAGACAAAACATACACAAAGCACGTTTCTGCTGGAAACCCTGGAGAGCCATCCCCAGTTTGAGTAGAGAAAACTGATTGTGATGGACCGGTGATCTGATTCGGCTTGGCGTAGCGAGAGCCATTTTGGTGTAGTGATTAAGTGCAGTGGACTCTGGGAGAACTGGGTTTGATTTTCCACTTCTCCACATGCAGCTGCTGGGTGAGCTTCCACAAGTTCTCTCAAAGCTATTCTCTCAAGAGCAGTTCTCTCAGAACTCTCTCAGCCCCACCTACACTACAAGGTATCTGTTATGGGGAAAGGAAGGCGATTGTAATCCTTCCTCCCTCCCTCCTTTCCTTCCTTCCTTCCTTCCTTCCTTCCTTCCTTCCTTCCTTCCTTCCTTCCTTCCTTCCTTCCTTCCTTCCTTCCTTCCTTCTGGCTCTCAAATATCTTGAATTTATTCTATGTGACTCTCATAATAAGTTCCTTTGGTTTCTGGAGCATTTAATTAGGAATTTGATTTAATTATTTGGCTTTTTAGAAAAGGGTATTGTTAACAATACACAGAGATTTGTTCCAGCACTCACACAATAGTATATATATATATTTAAATATAGGTTTTAAATATAACTGGTATAATAAGGATGATTTTTCTAAAGAATTGTTTAAATATAGGAAGAAATGAATTGGCTGTATAAATATTTTGTACAATGATGTTGGACCATTATTAGGCTTGATGGATAAGGAATACATAATAGGATATACCTTTACCTGTATGATTTGAGAAGCAGGTGTACATGGTTAATCAGCAGGCTTTTAATCTGCCTGACAACATAGGGATCTGAACGCAATGTGTGAAGGTATTTGTAACATGTTCAAGGGAGGAAATGAGAACAACATTAAGGAAGTGAGAGTAAGTAATTTGCCTACTGTATTTTATTTGTTAAATTATTGGTTGCCCAGTACGTAAGAGTTTGAAAATATTCTTACAGAAATATGTTACATTTCAATATAAAATGAGAGCGCAGCACACATTGAAAAGCACCACTTACCTATTGTATTAATAAACAGGAAGACTGTCTCGGGAAGAAGAGCCTGATGACTTGAAACGATATAGGACCAGTTTTTCTATGCGTCGTCAGACTATCATTCAAGTTACAATGTGTTTGCACATTGTTCTACATAACAGTGGGAACAGCATCCGCTTTGTTTATCGGAAGGATTTTCAGCTGTGTTTATTTTGCTTAATTTTGGACACTATCCATCGCTTTTAAAAAAATTGCTTGTTAGTAAACACTTGCATTTCTCTACATTGTTAATAGTTTGACTTTGTATCACACGGAGAGAGGTGTTGTGTTGGTCTGTTTCTGCAGCTAATCTCCGCGGTCCCGGTTTCTTGCTACGTTTACCTAGAACAGGGGTAGCCAACGGTAGCTCTCCAGATGTTTTTTGCCTACAGCTCCCATCAGCCCCAGCCATTGGCCGTGCTGGCTGGGGCTGATGGGAGTTGTAGGCAAAAACAACATCTGGAGAGCTACCGTTGGCCGCCCCTGCCCTAGAATATGGCCGTGTTGGCAATGTCACACCCTCCCTCCTGCATGACCTAGAAACCCTCTTTGCTTCCTTTAAAATAACACCTCTGGAGAAGAGAGAATCTTTTTTTGAGGGCTGGCTTCCCTTCCCCCTGTAGCTGTAAGCTGCAGTACGTGTGGAGAAGGCTGCCTCAAAGTCTTTGATCAGAACAAAATAGGAGTCGATTGCACCTTTAAGAGCAACCAAGTTTTATTCAGAACGCAAGCTTTCGTGTGCTCTCTAGGCACACTTCATCAGACGAGGGGATCAGGCACAGTGAGCAGAGCTACATACAGCTGGTAGAACAAAGTAGGAGTCAAGTGTTCTTATCTTCTTCACCCAAAGGGTGATTAACATGTGGAATTCACTGCCACAGGAGGTGGTGGCGGCCACAAGCATGGCCACCTTCAAGAGGGGTTTAGATAAAAATATGGAGCAGAGGTCCATCAGTGGCTATTAGCCACAGTGTGTGTGTGTATATATATATATAAAAAAAAATTGGGGCCACTGTGTGACACAGAGTGTTGGACTGGATGGGCCATTGGCCTGATCCACCATGGCTTCTCTTATGTTCTTAAGTGGCACCTTTAAGACCAACTTAATTTTATTCAGAATGTAAGTTTTTGTGTGCTCTCTAAGGGAGGGACAGTGGCTCAGTCATAGAGCATCTGCTTGGTAAGCAGAAGGTCCCAGGTTCAATCCCTGGCATCTCCAACTAAAAAGGGTCCAGGCAAGCAGGTGTGAAAAACCTCAGCTTGAGACCCTGGAGAGCCGCTGCCAGTCTGAGTAGACGAGACTGACTTTGATGGACCGAGGGTCTGATTCAGTAGAAGGCAGCTTCATATGTTCACACTTCATCAGATGAGGAATCTGGCACAGTGAGTAGAGCCGTACATAGCTGGTAGGCGGTGGACCAGAATGCAAAATGGTACAGATTTAAGAACCAATGAGAGTGAAGTCAAATTCTCTGGTAGGCAGTGATTTAGAAGGTAAAATGGTACAATGACAGAATAGTAAAATTAACAAATTACGCAAACCTTTGTTCTGAGTAGCATGAGCATGCGAAAGCAACAAAACAGAAGTATGCCAAAATGCGAGTGTGTCTGTTAATGACTCTATTGCTATGAACCTGGGCCAAAAGGAAGGAATTATGATGTTTTCCCATCCAAGTCACCCACGTTTAAACATGCAACATACATAGAGTTTGTCATTAGGAGAAAAATACATTAACATTTGGTGGGAGATGGGCTCAATATACTGTACGTAATGGGATAAGCAACCAATATCCCTGTTTGAGTGTGTCAATACAGCTAAAAGAGAAATACATTGGATAGTGATGTTCTAGTCCACCTAATTTACTTTTTTTTTTTTTTTACTGTTTCATTTACTGTTCTACTTTGATCAGAACAGGTCCCCAGGAAGCTGAGCTCTGGTCAGTCAATCACACCGCCCTCATGGACGAGGACCTGCCTACCTTAGGGACCGCCTCTCCCCATATGTTCCCCAGAGAGCACTGAGATCCAGCTCACAAAATCTTCTGGAAATCCCGGGGCCTAAGGAGGGGCCTAAGGAGGCCAAATTAAAAACAACCAGGGAACAGGCCTTCTCTATAAAGGCACCCCAATGGTGGAATCAGCTATCAGAAGAGGTGTGGGCCCGACGGGATTTTAATCAGTTCCGTAGGGCTTGCAAAACCGCCCTCTTCCAACTAGCCTTTTAAGATGAAACCAGAATTAATATCAAGCCAATTTGCACAAACAGAGATTGTAGCACCGTTGAATTGTTTTTAGATTAATGTTAACGTTAACATATATTGCATTTATTTATGCCACCTGTTTATTGATTGTATTTCTTTGTTTTATTGCTTGGGACTCTTTAGCTTGGAAAAACGTCGACTGCGGGGTGACATGATAGAGGTTTACAAGATAATGCATGGGATGGAGAAAGTAGAGAAAGAAGTCCTTTTCTCCCTTTCTCACAATACAAGAACTCGTGGGCATTCGATGAAATTGCTGAGCAGACAGGTTAGAACGGATAAAAGGAAGTCCTTCTTCACCCAAAGGGTGATTAACATGTGGAATTCACTGCCACAGGAGGTGGTGGCGGCCACAAGTATAGCCACCTTCAAGAGGGGTTTAGATAAAAATATGGAGCACAGGACCATCAGTGGCTATTAGCCACAGTGTGTGTGTATATATAAATTTTTTTGCCACTGTGTGACACAGAGTGTTGGACTGGATGGGCCGTTGGCCTGATCCAACATGGCTTCTCTTATGTTCTTATGTTCTATATCTTGATATTTATATCATGCTTTGTAAGCCGCCCTGAGCCTGCCTTGGCGGGGAGGGCGGGGTATAAATAAAAACTTATTATTATTATTGTGGCTGAATGGTCCAGACCATGAACTGACGCCTGGCTCATTCCCAAGTCCTCACTTCCGTTTCCTGGAATTGGCAAGCGAAGCGCAATCGATGAGCTAGATCATCTTCTGTGAGATGCATCTTCACCTTCATGTAAGATGTATGAAGGTTGTGTCTTGGTGGGGGGGGGGCGGTATAAAGCGGTTAAAAGGACCAGGCAGTCGGTGATGTGAAAGACCTCCCACGACCTGAGACCCCGGAGAGGTGCTCTCAATCTCAGTAGACGGTACAGACCTTGAGAGAATAACGGTCTGATTCAGTATAAGGAAGCTTCACGTATATTATTAGGTGTTGAAGTTCCGTAGTGCTCACAACCAGGCACAAGGCGGGCAGGTATCCATTTCCCAGAGAACAACAGAAACAGCGCCCTGTTTCAGAGTATGCAGGAACTAATGCGATGAGGCAGCAGAGAGCTCTTGGGAAATCATTGATTCTCCATGCCGAACACATGCTGAGAAAACCTGTCAGTTGGATGCAAGTCCAAATCATCTGTCATTAACCTCTACCCTTACAGATTTACAGAACTGTTGTTGTTGTTCAGCCGCACCGTCGAGTCCGACTCTTTGAGACCAAGTCACGCCAGGCCCTCCTGTCTTCCACCATCCTCCGAAGTCTGCTCAAATTCGTGTTTGTTACATCAGTAACGCTGTCCAGCCATCTCCTCTTTTGCCACCCCCTTCTTCTTTTGCCTTCTGTCTTTCCCAACATCAGGGTCTTCTCCAGGGAGTGCTCCCTTCTCATTTGGTGGCCAAAGTATTGGAGCTTCAGCTTCAGCATCTGACTTTCCAAGGAACAGTCTGGGTTGATTTCCCTTAGGACTGACTGATTGGATCTTCTTGCAGTCCAAGGGACTCTCAAGAATCTTTTCCAGCACCACAGCTCAAAAGCATCTATTCTTCTGCGCTCGGCCTTCCTTATGGTCCAACTCTCACAGCCATACCGTACTACTGGGAAAACCATCACTTTGACTATACGGACTTTTGTTGGCAGGATGATGTCATTTCCAGCATCAGGGTTTTCTCCAGTGAGTGTTCCCTTCTCATTTGGTGCTTCACACATGGATGTCTATTGTTTGATTTCTCTGCAAGCTATTATCACCCACTGCATGACTGGTAACTGAATGTGTCAATCATCTTCTTTACACAGAGAGCCAGTTTGGTGTAGTGGTTAAGTGCGTGGACTCTTATCACAGAGAACCGGGTTTGATTCCCACTCTCAAGATTCTTCTCCAGTACCACAGCTCAAAAACATCTATCCTTCTGCGCTCAGCCTTCCTTATGGTCCAACTCTCACAGTTTACAGGACTGCAGTCTCATGAAGATGTTCACATAGGTGTAACATTCGCCAGTTTCTTCTTGCTCACATACTGTACACATATTTCAGGATTATTTACAGCTAAGTAAGCACCATCCTTTGCATATTTACTCACAAGTAAGTCTCACTGAGATGAAGGGCATGCATTCTCTGGTAGATGTACACAAGATCACAGTATCAATTACTTTGTATTCAGTTCTATAAGCAATGGCAGATTCCTACCACTGGGTGGCTATGCTTTGGAGGACTGCAGCCTCTTGAAGATTTACGCATAGGTGTAACATATGCCAATTTCTTTGTTCTCACCTACTGTACACTTACGGCTGCTTCACACATGGATGTATATTGTTTGATTTCTCTGCAAGCTATTATCACCCACTGCGTGACTGGTAACTGAATGTGTCAATCATCTTCTTTACAAAGAGAGCCAGTTTGGTGTAGTGGTTAAGTGCGTGGAGAACCGGATTTGATTCCCCACTCCTCCACTTGCAGCTGCTGGAATGGCCTTGGGTCAGCCATAGCTCTTGCAGAGCTATCCTTGAAAGGGCAGCTTCTGGGAGAACATAAGAACATAAGAAGAAAAGCCATGTTGGATCAGGCCAATGGCCCATCCAGTCCAACACTCTGTGTCACACAGTGGCCAAAAAACCCCAAGTGCCATCAAGAGGTCCACCAGTGGGGCTAGAAGTCCTTCCACTGTGCCCCCCCCCAAGCACAAGTGATTGTTTTCCTGGATGCTTTAGCTGTTTGGGAGGGAAAACTCTATGGTACAATAGGTACCATAGAGTTTTTACCTCCCAAATGGCTAGCGCATCCAGGGAAACCATAGAGGTTTTCTGGAAATGCCTAGAGAGGCCCAGCACAGGGTGCCACCATTTTGATGACATCACTTCCGGGTGACATCATCGCACAAGCGATGTAGGGGGAGGTCCCCCCCCCGGCCCAATGTGAGATATTCCCTGCCCGGACATGGGTGTTGGCAACCCTATGTCTGTAGGACTCAGTAGCCTGGAAGTAGAGCTCCATCAAAGTCTGAGACAGTCTCGGCACGCAAAGGAAGGATTGAGTCAGCTTTAAAAGCATTAGCTTGGCATATCTGAGCTGAAGCCATGCTTTCATTTTCCTAAAAGGTCTGAATGACCATTAACATGTTAGTTCAGTGCGGTCCGTGGAAGCTGAGTGGCATGAAACGACCTGCTATGGAAGATGCAAGCCAATGGTGGTTTGCAACTTGCCACCCTTTTCAGCCAAGGCCTTCCTGGATGGCTTTTTGAATCTCTTTTACCACAGAAAGTCTCCTTAGGCAGAAAGATGGTCTCAAACTAGGGAGGTCTCCTGTCCCCCAGGGCAGCAGGAGGAGAGAAATGGTGGGGAATTAATGTTGTCAGGGCTTTTTTAGTAGCAGGAACTCATTTTCATATTAAGCCACACACCCCTGATGTAACTATTCCTCCTGGAGCTTACAGGGCTCTTTGTACAGGGCCTATTGTAAGCTCCAGGAGGATTGGTTACATCAGGGGGGCGTGGCCTAATATGCAAAGGAGTTCCTACTACACAAAAAGCCCTGCATGTTGTGTCTGCACCACAATGTCACATCCTGCGCAAACCCAGAAGTGACATCGGTACATTGGTGCGACACCCTAGAATTCCCCCTAAACTCTATGGTGAATCATAAATTATTGGTGGAATCCTACGGCATCATGCCAATGTCCTGATGTCACTTCCATATCTGTGCTGGAAACGATGTAGTGACATCACCACAAAGTCAGTTTGAACGTCTCCACCCCCGTAAAGCTCCCATTGGCTGCCAGTGCTCAGCTGTCAACTGTCTTTCAAACTTGGTCCACTTGGATACAAACCTGTTTCTCCTGTTACGATTTTTCTTTAGATGTCCTTGTAGGACCTTAACTGACAACAAACCGCTGGAGATAAGAATCCCGAATGCATTTGATTATGGCACAGCCGTTATTTGTGGATTCAGGCTACGTCTTCATTATTATTTTCCTAATGAGGTATAAATTAGGGATGTACCAATAGTCCTTTCAGTTATTTCTGTTTTTTGTGTTGCTCTTACAAGGCCTTTTGTTCCACCCATTTTCAATGCTCGCATCCCCCATTCAGTTGTTTCTTGTATGCCATTTTAAAACCATTTTACATGTCAAAGCCAAAATAATGAAAGAATGCTGTGTTAACTTAAACAGGAAAAATTCAGAACAGGGAAAGAGAAGATGATGTCTCATGGAACTGATTTGCAAAAGAGAGGCGGGGATTTTTGAGTTGAAATGGGAGGGCCATGTAGCATCCTGAGTATAGACATTGTTCTTTTATTTTCATGACTATTTTTAACTTCCCCTTACAGCAGTCCTCTTTACCTGCCATCATTAGGAGTGGTGGCAGGATAATTAAAAAAAAACAAAGATTATGTTAGCTGCATTACTGCATCACTTTTGGGGAAAACTCGGAAGTGATGCAGAGTAGCTCTAGGAATTGTTGGAAACTGATTATATCATAGAATTTCAGCCCTTCAAGTACTTGAAGATGGTGATCGTATCACCTCTCAGCCGCCTCCTCTCCAGGCTAAACATCCCCAGCTCCTTCAACCTTTCCTCATAGGACTTGGTCTCCAGACCCCTCACCATCTTCGTCGCCCTCCTCTGGACTCGTTCCAGCTTGTCCATATCCTTCTTAAAATGTGGTGTCAAAAACTGAACACAATACTCCAGATGAGATCTTACTAGAGCAGAGTAACCTTCTCTAACCCATGCATAAATTTGCGAGCCTCTATCATGTCATCCCTTAATTGTTTCTCCAAGTTAAAAAAAACCCCCTAACCTCCAACCTTTCTTCATATGGAAGGTGTTCCATCCCCTTAATCCTTTTAGTTGCCCTTTTCTGCACCTTTTCCAGTCCTAGAATCTCTTCTTTGAGGTGCAATGACCAAAACTGTACACAAGGGTGGAATTCTAGCAGGAGCTTCTTTGCATATTAGGCCGCACACCCCTGATGTAGACAATCGTCCTGGAGTTTACAGTAGGCCCTGTACGAAGAGCCCTGTAAGGAATTCTAGCAGGACCTCCTTTGCATATTAGGCCACACACCCCTGATGTAGCCAATGCTCCTGGAGCTTACAGAAGGCCCTGCATGAAGAGCCCTGTAAGGAATTCTAGCAGGACCTCCTTTGCATATTAGGCCACACACCCCTAATGCAGCCAATCCTCCTGGAGCTTACAGAAGGCCCTGCATGAAGAGCCCTGTAAGGAATTCCAGCAGGACCTCCTTTGCATATTAGGCCGCACCCCCCTGATGTAGCCAATCCTCCTGGAGCTTACAGAAGGCCCTGCATGAAGAGCCCTGTAAGGAATTCTAGCAGGACCTCCTTTGCATATTAGGCCGCACCCCCCTGATGTAGCCAATCCTCCTGGAGCTTACAGAAGGCCCTGCATGAAGAGCCCTGTAAAGAATTCTAGCAGGACCTCCTTTGCATATTAGGCCGCACACCCCTGATGTAGACAATCGTCCAAGAGCTTACAAAAAAAAGAAACCTGTAAGCTCTCGGAGGATTGACTACATCAGGGGGTGTGACCTAATATGCAAAGGAGCTCCAGCTAGAATTCCGCCCTTGACTGTACACAGTGTTCCAAATGAGGCCTCACCATAGGTTTATATAAGGACATTATGACACTGGCTGATTTGTTTTCAGTCCCCTTTCTAATGATCCCCTAATAATCAGTGTCTAACCGGTCAATTACCTAAATCATTAAAACCCTAGCAGAAATCAAACCCTGCACACCACTCTATTATAGGGTTGCCAATCCCCAGGTGGGGGCAGATATCCCCTGGTTTGGAGGCCCTCCCTCCACTTCAGGGTCATCAGAATGTGGTGGCCGGGGGGGGGGGGAGGGAGATGTCTGATGGGCACTTCATTATTCCCCATGAAGACCGATTCCCAGAGGGCAGGGGTGGCCAACGCTAGCTCTCTAGATGTTTTTTTTTTTTTTGCCTACAACTCCCATCAGCCTCAGCCAGCATAGCCAACGGCTGGGGTTGATGGGAGTTGTAGGCAAAAAGCATCTGGAGAGCTACTGTTGGCCACCCCTGCCATAGGGTATAATGGGGAATTGATTTGCGGGTATCAGGGGCTCTGGAGGGGCTGTTTTTTGAGATAGCGGCACCAAATTTACTGTGTAGCATCTGGTGCCTCTCCTTAAAACAACCCCCAAGTTTCGAAATGTTTGGAACAGGGGGTCCAATTCTATGAGCCCTGAAAGAAGGTGCCCCTATTTTTCATGATTTCCAATAGAGAGAAGGCATTTAAAAGGCCTGTGGTCCATTTAAATGTGATGGTCAGAAGAACTCCCTTTGCAGTTCATTTATGCTTGTCACAACCTTGCTCCTGGCTCCACCCCCAATGTCTCCTGGTTCCACCCCCAAAGTCTCATGGTTCCACTCCCAATGTCCCCAGATATTTCTTGAATAGGACTTGGCAACCCTACTCCATTCAGGGCAGGGAAACAGAACATAACGTCTCATGGAAATGATCTGCAAAGAGAGAGAGAAAAAGAGAGAGAGAAAGAGAGAGAGAAAGGAGAGAGAAAGAAAGGTGAGAGAGAAAAAGAAAGAGAAGGAGAGAGAGAGAAAGGAGAGAGAAAAAGAGAGAGAAAGGAGAGAGAGAGAAAAAGGAGAGAGACATAACGTCTCATGGAAATGATCTGCAAAGAGAGAGAGAGAAAAAGAGAGAGAGAGAGAGAGAAAGGAGAGAGAAAGAAAGGTGAGAGAGAAAGAGAAGGAGAGAGAGAGAAAGGAGAGAGAAAGAAAGGTGAGAGAGAAAGAGAAAGAGAAGGAGAGAGAGAGAAAGGAGAGAGAAAAAGAGAGAGAAAGGAGAGAGAGAGAAAAAAAGGAGAGAGACATAACGTCTCATGGAAATGATCTGCAAAGAGAGAGAGAGAAAAAGAGAGAGAGAGAGAGAGAAAGGAGAGAGAAAGAAAGGTGAGAGAGAAAGAGAAGGAGAGAGAGAGAAAGGAGAGAGAAAGAAAGGTGAGAGAGAAAGAGAAAGAGAAGGAGAGAGAGAGAAAGGAGAGAGAAAAAGAGAGAGAAAGGAGAGAGAGAGAAAAAGGAGAGAGACATAACGTCTCATGGAAATGATCTGCAAAGAGAGAGAGAGAAAGGAGAGAGAAAGAAAGGTGAGAGAGAAAGAGAAAGAGAAGGAGAGAGAGAGAAAGGAGAGAAAAAGAGAGAGAAAGGAGAGAGAGAGAAAAAGGAGAGAGACATAACGTCTCATGGAAATGATCTGCAAAGAGAGAGAGAGAAAAAGAGAGAGAGAGAGAGAGAAAGGAGAGAGAAAGAAAGGTGAGAGAGAAAGAGAAGGAGAGAGAGAGAAAGGAGAGAGAAAGAAAGGTGAGAGAGAAAGAGAAAGAGAAGGAGAGAGAGAGAAAGGAGAGAGAAAAAGAGAGAGAAAGGAGAGAGAGAGAAAAAGGAGAGAGACATAACGTCTCATGGAAATGATCTGCAAAGAGAGAGAGAGAAAAAGAGAGAGAGAGAGAGAAAGGAGAGAGAAAGAAAGGTGAGAGAGAAAGAGAGAGAGAGAGAGAAAGGAGAGAGAAAGAAAGGTGAGAGAGAAAGAGAAAGAGAAGGAGAGAGAGAGAAAGGAGAGAGAAAAAGAGAGAGAAAGGAGAGAGAGAGAAAAAGGAGAGAGACATAACGTCTCATGGAAATGATCTGCAAAGAGAGAGAGAGAAAAAGAGAGAGAGAGAGAGAAAGGAGAGAGAAAGAAAGGTGAGAGAGAAAGAGAAGGAGAGAGAGAGAAAGGAGAGAGAAAGAAAGGTGAGAGAGAAAGAGAAAGAGAAGGAG